>NC_052618.1:14762337-14764837 GCF_016545825.1 Eucalyptus grandis | reverse complement strand
ATTCAGAAAATACCGGATCTCCGCCTACACAAGCAAATTGTTGATAAAACTCCAAAATGGCATTTTCTTTTGACCCAATTTTTTTTTTCTCTTTATCATTCAGGAAAGACAAGAAAATCTCAGGATAGCAAACATTCTCTAGAATTTCTCTTAGATTCGAACCCATAGCTGATGATAGAACTAGAATAGATATTTTCTGTTTCCTACTCACACGAGCCCATATCCTTGCTTTTCGATCAATCTCTAATTCTAATCTTCCTCCCCAATCTGATATTATGGTCCCGGTATAGACCGAAATTCCGTTATGGTCCAATTCTGACCGGTAATAGATACCGGGACTTTGCAATATTTGATTGATCACAATTCTGTATATTCCATTTACTATAGAAGTTCCCAGGGAATTCATTAAAGGAATGTTTCCAATAAAAAGATTTTGTTCTTGCATATCCCTACTGGTTTTCCAAATTAATCCCGCGGATACATATAATTCAGAAGAATATGTGAGTGATTCATATACAGCATCTCTTTCTTTTATCAAAGGTTCTACCAATTGATATGTTTCCACAAATAATTGAAATTCAATTTCTTGATCTGTATCTTCAATTTTTGGAAACTTATAAAGTTCTTCTGTTAAGCCCTGATCAATGAATCTACAAAATCCTTCAAATTGTATCTGATTAAACCCAGGTATTGTAGACATTCCCTCATTTCCATCCCCGAGCATTTTGAATTTCCCTTTTCTCAAAAAATTCCATTATTGACCCATTCTTCATCAAATCATATGGATTGATTTAGCAATGATGGAATTTCTATTTTGTTTACTGAATCGCATGAAATTTTACTCACCCCGTATATGGAATGTATGAAATGCATATGAACGGAGGAATAAAGACAATTTTATATTCAAATTGGAATTTGGAACAGATAGAAAATCGAAAGGAATTAATAAATGCCACTTAGGCTTATGGAGTTTTGGATAGAATATCAAAAAAAAAGTGATTCCATTTCTACCATTATTATGATATTACATACTCTAATCCGATTGGGTACCAGAAAAAGAAATGGATTCGGATTTCATCTGTTCGATGATATAAAGACATTATAATCATCAAAAATATAGAGTTGATATTTTTTTAGCACTTAACTTTTTCATGGATTCTATTGTTCAACAAATGATTCGCATAAAAGAGAGATACTTTTATTTTACCTTTTTTTCTTTTTTTAGTAGAATACGATTGAAGGGCGTAACATAGTAATAAAGTTTGTATTTATTAACCATGTGTAGATAGCTTATCTATGTTTCCTCCTTTATTTAAGTTCTATTCGGGACAGCGCGTGCTATGCTATATCAAAATTTCCATTTTCTATTCCATCTATTGAATGAAAAATTGAAGCACTACAATTTACTAATAATTCTCTATAGTCATCATATATAGATATGATATCCAATTAGATATTTGTATAACAATTTATGTTCTGGGGTTTACATATACTTCTATTTGCTGTTATAATGGAAATTGGAAAGGATTTTTTTTTATGGAAAAGAATCAATACTGATTAGTTATGTATCAATTTGGATTTTCTTATATAATTAGAATTAGGATTAAGAAAAGACAATTTTGGATTCAAATCCAAGAATCGTTCATGAATTTACAGTCCCATTTAATAGTTAATGGTTCCAATTTGTCCTAAATTTTGGCTTTTGGGACTGAAAAACCACATTTGGTTTTTCAATTTTTCAATATCAATATAAAAAAGAGAGGGAAAATTTTTAGATATTTCGTTTTTGAGATACTATACATACAACCGAAGGGATGGATCCAATCCAAAAAACGAAGGATTTTTTTCTTTTCGGGCAGGGGTTAAATTTAAGAAAACGGGATTCAAGATGCAAGTCCAATAAAAAAAGAAGTTTCGGAATCCCCCACTCGACGCAAACAAAGGGAGACTTTTTTCATCTATTTTGTAGGGTATCATACATTTTGGCGGCATGGCCGAGCGGTAAGGCGGGGGACTGCAAATCCTTTTTCCCCAGTTCAAATCCGGGTGTCGCCTGATCAAGAAAAAACTCGAAATCTCTTATTTCGTTTTGCTGATATAACTCGCTGAATTTTTCCCCAGCAGAAGCAAACAAAGTAAAAGGACTCTTGAGACTTGCTTGCTTGGTTCGAAACATCTGGAAGTTTGGCTCTCGAAAGCTAAAGTGCTCTAAATCCTTGCCTCTAGGATTCAAGGACAGATGAATGGTGGAAGGGCTCTCATATAAAGATTTATTGATTCCCTTCCACTACTAATGTAGTGTTTAATTACCGGGTCCTGAATTAGATTGGATAGCCCCACGGAAAATCGAATTAGTGGTTGTGGAAAGGGCTGAAGATACTTTCTATAGAGACTCAGGAGAGTCTCTAAGTCCTCGCCATCCAATAACAATTCGATGGAAAGTTGGCTTTCGAAAATTGAAATGAAAAAAAAAGATTCTTTCTTTTCAACAAACCCTAGT
>NC_052618.1:14744837-14747337 GCF_016545825.1 Eucalyptus grandis | reverse complement strand
CAAAATGAGCACTAAATACTTTTCGAGAGATCTCCTCCAAATCATTGGTATGGCTATCGAAATCGTGAGCATCAGCATGTAGGTTCCAGATCCAAGTGGTAGTATCAGGGCCCTTAGCTATTGTTCTTGAGAAATGACCCGGTTTGGCCCATTCCTCGAAAGAAGTTTTTATGGGATCCCTATCTACCAAAATTTTGACTTCTGGTTCCGGCGAACGAATAATCATTGAGTCCTCCTCTTTCCGGACAACACATACAAAGAAACCCGCCAATAGTCAAGTAATTAATGAATCTATGGGAGATGTTTCGAATTAGTTTCTTTTTCTTTCTTCTATCTCCCATCTATTTTATTTAGTTATTCACTAGAGCAATTATGACCTGGAAGTCGATCCGGGGCAAGTGTTCGGATCTATTATGACATAGCCATGAGGCGCGCAACGGACCTTTTTAATCTTCTACAACCTTTTCCGGGCTTAAAATTGATGCAAAAAACATTTTTTGTGCAACCTAGTGTAAGTGTATTTATTAATATCTCAATTCAAAGTTTCTAGACGTCGCTACTTTATGTCTTACATTAGAGAGAACATGTATATATTAATTATTTATATTAATTATTATATTAATTATTATTTTAATTATTTCTATTAATTAATTATTATTCTATATTCTATTCTAAATTCCATGAACAGGTATTGGTCATTTCATTACTAATGAAATATTCCAGTATCTATATTTAATTATTCGGAAGTTCGTTTTAATAGCAGAAAAAGAAATATATATTCTCTACTTTATCTGCGTATCCTTTATACCCGCGAAATACCAAACGAAATAGAAAATGATCTTAGAAAGGATATAATGAAATTCTTGGATTGTTTTTACCAGATAAATGATCCTTTTTATTTGACTGATGAAGCTAACAAACAATTCAATATAAAAAAAATAGAATTCGAAAATAATAAATAAAAAAAGAGTGCTCTTATTCGAAACGTCTCGTGATCTTCAACCAATTCTGCGCTTCAATATAATTACCAGGAGTAAGCGCTATAGCTTGTTTCCAATACTCAGCGGCTTGATCGAACCAAGCCTCCGCAATTTCAGAATCCCCCTGTCGAATGGCCTGCTCTCCCCGGTCGGAATAGGTGGGTCAATTCCTTCCCTTAGAACCGTACTTGAGAGTTTCCTACCTCATACGGCTCATCGTTCAATTCTTGTGGTGTCCCATTTTTTTTTCTCAGGTTAACCAAAAGCAAAAGAGGTTAATTCCATGAGTTTCAAACTTGAATTTTTATTAATAATAAAAAAGAATCCTTTTTTTTTTAGTTTTATCTTTTCTCCCACCTTCAGAAGAATAAAGCATAGGCATTTCCACTATTGCTAGAATTTTCTCAAAGGTAACTATCTCGGTTTCATAGAGAAATTGATATAGAATCTTCGAAAAAGTCTTTTCTTCATAATAAAGAAAAGACTTACTATCTTTGGGATCTGATGCTACACCGCTGCTCAATACCTTAGGGGATCGACTTTATTACATAAATGGATTCCTAACTTTTATCTTCTATCATGACATAAGTAAGTAAGCAGTTCTTATTGTATCGGCCCAAAACCTCACTAATTGATCTTTACGGTGCTTTCTCTATCAATTAGATCCTTTATCCATAGAATAAAGTATCTAGGCATATCTATTTCTTCATATTTTGACTTCTATGAAGTTCCTTTCTTTTCTTTGCTACAGCTGATAAAAATCGTTTTTTGGACGATGCATATGTAGAAAGCCTATTTTTTCTAGTAATTTTTTCTAGTATTTACTAGCGGATTCGCTCTTTTCTCTTTCCTTTTTTCTTTCTATAGTGGAGATAGTCGCACGTAATGACAGATCACAGCCATATTATTAAAAGCTTGTGGTAAAAACGGGTTTCGTTCTAGTGCCCGAAAATAATATTCCAAAGCTTTCGTATGTTCTCCGTTACTTGTATGGATAAGGCCTATGTTATAGAGTATATAGCTTCGATCATAGGGATCAATTTCTAGTCGCATAGCTTCATAATAATTCTGTAAAGCTTCCGCATAATTTCCTTCGGATTGAGCCGACATCCGTTACGGTCGTTGTTCGATTCAAAGAATCTCCGTTCCAGAACCGTACGTGAGATTTTCACCTCATACGGCTCCTCCCTTATGTGCATAATGAGAATAATACATGGGATCAAAAAAGATTGAAATATTCTCATTATTGACTGAGCGGGGCTAGTGTTTTTACAAGAAATCTCTAGCCAACCTTCCTGCAAAAGATCTTTTTTACCATCAAATGGGTTGATACTAGATAAAAAAATGGTAACTTCAACAATTTCTTTGTCCCCCACGCCCCTTAAATTCCAGGAATTCGTCACTTCAACAGTCTTCGATGGTTATACGGGTATCCAAAATACAAACGAGATGGATGTTTGTTGGCCCAACCATTCTTCTTAGTTCCGGTCTCGATAAGGAAGGAGTATAATTGTTAACAT
>NC_052618.1:14664837-14729837 GCF_016545825.1 Eucalyptus grandis | reverse complement strand
AAGGTTCACAAGCGGCTGAATATTTATTCCATAAGGGCTTATTCGATCCAATCGTACCACGTAATCCTTTAAAGGGTGTTCTGAGTGAGTTATTTAAGCTTCACGCTTTTTTTCCTTTGAATTAAAATTCACTTATTAAGTTAAGTGGAGCCTTAAGTCAAATTATTTTTATTTTATTTAGTTACATTTTTGTATTTGTAGCGAACAATTAGGTAGTTTATCGGAATCAAAGTCAAAATTCTAAAGAAGACTTTCTTTTTTCTTTGGTGACATAATCATAATATTTAATTGTAAATTGTAGAAAGAATCGTGCGGATAATTCTTTTTTTTTCTACCGATATTCCTGATTATTAATTAGGAAACCTCTAGCAACAAGATCAAAAAATGGTTCCTTCTTCAAAATTCAAATTGGGCAAGGCAAATAAAATAAACCGAAGGTCATCTTTCCTTCTTGCTTTGTATGTATAGTATATATAATTCAAATATAGAAAAGATAGATATAGAGTATCTTTTCTTTCTACTATATCTTCCGAGAATCTCTATTTTTACTAAGAATCCTGTTGTTGGATTGAATTCTAACGAATCCTTCGTGAATTTGTAAGAAACTCTTTATTTTTTATTTCTTAAATAAAATAAAAATTCGAATTGAATTCGAATTTGAAGACAAGAATAGAATAGATTATCATACGTATATTTCTATATTTCATGTAGAAAGATAAAGAAGAATAAGTCTCATTTATTTAATTATCCATTCCTTACACTTATTATTTAATATATATAGTCACTTCGATATACTCAATATAATTATATACGAATTATAATTATTCTAAGGTATCTTTCTAACAATAACAGGTACAAATATTAAATCGAGGTACCCATTCTATGATAATTTTTAACAACTTACCCTCTTTCTTTGTGCCTTTAGTGGGCCTAGTATTTCCGGCAATTGCAATGGCTTCTTTATCTCTTCATGTTCAAAAAAACAAGATTTTTTAGATTCGATAGGTGCAAATCTTATCTATTTTTTTTCAAGACTTAGATATAGATAACACAGATATCTATTTAGTAGAATATGGCAGTTTCCTCCGAACATAGCTTTTATGTATGCGTAAATATATGGGTAAATAAATTATAGCAATTTTCAAATAGATCGGAATCGAGGTGGATGTAGGAAATGGAAAGTCAATGTATCTATATGTGGATATCTATAGGAGATCATATAAAAGGGATATTCTTATTTTAGACCTAACCAATTTGATCTAACCAATTTGATCTAACCAATTAGATGAATTACTCCTAAAGGCTTACATTCGAATGACACTAGTTGATGAGAGTTACTTCGGAAACAAAAAAACGAAAGTCAAATTCATTTGGACTATTTTCTCAATTCCAATAAAATGCAACTGGATCTAGTATGAGTTGTCGATCAGAACATATATGGATAGAACTTATAGTGGGGTCTCGAAAAATAAGTAATTTCTGCTGGGCCTTTATCCTTTTTTTTAGGTTCACTAGGATTCGTATTAGTTGGATCTTCCAGTTATCTCGGTAAGAATTTGATATCTTTAGTTCCGTCTCAACAAATTCTTTTTTTTCCACAAGGGATCGTGATGTCTTTCTACGGTATCGCAGGTCTCTTTATTAGTTCCTATTTGTGGTGCACAATCTCGTGGAATGTAGGTAGTGGCTATGATCGATTCGATAGAAAAGAAGGAATAGTGTGTATTTTTCGTTGGGGATTTCCTGGAAAAAATCGTCGCATCTTTCTACGATTTCGTATGAAAGATATTCAGTCCATCCGAATCGAAGTTAAAGAGGGTATTTCTGCTCGTCGTGTCCTTTATATGGAAATCAAAGGACAGGGGGCCGTTCCCTTGACGCGTACTGATGAGAATTTGACTCCGCGTGAAATTGAGCAAAAAGCCGCCGAATTGGCCTATTTCTTGCGCGTACCGATTGAAGTATTTTGAAATGAACTTGAACTGAAGAAGAAATTCTTTCCCAGCGGCAGGGAAAAAATTCAAGAATTCTCTGTTCTTTCTTCAGCATAGCATAGCTTAATAAAATTTTTTCAGAACGTTCATTCGAGCCAAAGTATACGTATATGGAACATCCATAAAACGAAATTTTTTTTGTATGCATAAAAAAGAATTTATGCGTATGGAAATCCACTCAACTCAATTTACTAAAAAACAAGTAAAAGTAACAAATCGAAATAAAATAATAGATTCATCTCGTATATCAAAACATTTCGGAATAAAGGATTTCTCTTTTTATTTTCAATATGAATTGATAGGTTAGATACAAATAGATCATATCTTGGAAATTCTCTCTCCTTTCTTTTGTCAATCGACTTTTCTTTTTTTTTTTATCTTTTCTTTTGTTTTTCTTAATGATCAAAGGCAAAAGATTGCTTGGATCTCTTATAAGGATAACTTTTCTGTCTTGTTTTGCCACTCATTTTTGATCATTACATTAGGTTTTGAATTTCTGATCGGTAGATCACAATATTCTTAATAAATCTCTCTCCATTTTTCCTGGACTAGAACTGTGGGGTAGCCGGCCATTTTTTTTTTCGAAAGATTTTCTTTTTTGATAGAAAAGACAAAGGGAGTTCTTTTGGCTTAAAATCCGAATAATATTCATTACTTGCTTGAAATAATATTCATTACTTGCTATTCATTACTTGCTTAAATTGGTTCTTTCAAGCATTTATCGAAAAGGGCTTCGAATTTGATCAATTCAATTGAGGTATCTGGAAACAAGATTTTTTCTTATTTCTTCATTTGAAACGGGCTCTTATTCTATTTCTGTATTCTTTCGAAATTCAAGGACTAACTACTGAATCACAAATAAAAAACAGGGAATAGATTCATAGGTCCGATGCCCTGTAATAGAACTTAGGGTTAATAGAAATAGTAGATCACATAGATTCAACAAATGAGGTGGATTCATTAACAATTCAAAGATGAAAAAATGGTAAAAAAAGAAAGCATTTCTTCCTCTTCTATATCTTACATCTATAGTATTTTTGCCCTGGTGGATCTCTCTCTCATTTAATAAAAGTCTTGAATTTTGGATTACTAATTGGTGGAATACTAGGCAATCCGAAACTTTTTTGACTGATATTCAAGAAAAGAGTATTCTAGAAAAATTCATCGAATTGGAAGAACTCTTACTCTTGGACGAAATGATAAAAGAATACCCGGAAACACATCTACAAACACTTCGTATAGGAATCCACAAAGAAACGATCCAATTGATCAAGATGCACAATGAGGATCATATCCATATGATTTTGCACTTATCGACAAATATAACCTCTTTCATTATTTTAAGTGGTTATTCTATTCTGGGTAATGAAGAACTTGCTATTCTTAACTCTTGGGTTCAAGAATTCCTATATAACTTAAGTGACACAATAAAAGCTTTTTCTATTCTTTTATTAACTGATTTATGTATCGGATTCCATTCGCCCCATGGTTGGGAACTAATGATTGGCTATGTCTACAAAGATTTTGGATTTGCTCACAACGATCAAATTATATCGGGTCTTGTTTCTACTTTTCCAGTCATTCTGGATACAATTTTAAAATATTGGATCTTCCGTTATTTAAATCGTATATCTCCATCACTTGTAGTGATTTATCATTCAATGAATGACTGATCTAACTAGAATATTTGTTACTTTGTAACATAAGGTACATAAGCAAAGCATTTCCATTTTAAGACGTACTTACTCTTTCTACCCTACAGGGATTTCTCCTACTCCTTATATTCCAGTAAAATGATTTCAATAAAGTAAATAGCAGAATTGTGGATAGGGAACTATACAAGCGACCTACCTAATTTTATTGTAGAAATTTTCGGGATCAATGATTGGACCATGCAAACTAAAAACACCTTTTCTTGGATAAAGAAAGAGATTATTCGATCTATTTCCGTATCGCTGATGATATATATCATAGCTCGGACATCCATTTCAAATGCATATCCCATTTTTGCACAGCAGGGTTATGAAAATCCACGAGAAGCGACCGGACGTATTGTATGTGCCAATTGCCATTTAGCTAATAAGCCCGTGGATATTGAGGTTCCGCAAGCGGTACTTCCTGATACTGTATTTGAAGCAGTTGTTCGAATTCCTTATGATATGCAAGTTAAACAAGTTCTTGCTAATGGTAAAAGGGGAGGTTTGAATGTGGGGGCTGTTCTTATTTTACCTGAGGGATTTGAATTAGCGCCTCCCGATCGTATTTCGCCCGAGATGAAAGAAAAGATAGGCAATCTGTCTTTTCAGAGCTATCGCCCCAATAAAAAAAATATTCTTGTGATAGGTCCTGTTTCTGGTCAGAAATATAGTGAAGTCACCTTTCCTATTCTTTCCCCGGACCCCGCTACTAATAAAGATGTTCACTTCTTAAAATATCCCATATATGTAGGCGGGAACAGAGGAAGGGGTCAGATTTATCCCGATGGGAGCAAGAGTAACAATACAGTTTATAATGCTACAGCGGCTGGTGTAGTAAGTAAAATCATACGAAAAGAAAAAGGGGGGTACGAAATAACCATATCGGATGCGTCAGATGAACGTCAAGTGGTTGATATTATTCCACCAGGGCCAGAACTTCTTGTTTCCGAAGGCGAATCTATCAAACTTGATCAGCCATTAACGAGTAATCCTAATGTGGGTGGATTTGGTCAAGGAGATGCGGAAATAGTACTTCAAGATCCATTCCGTGTCCAAGGCCTTTTGTTCTTCTTGGCATCTGTTATTTTGGCACAAATATTTTTGGTTCTTAAGAAGAAACAGTTTGAGAAGGTTCAATTGTCCGAAATGAATTTCTAGATTCGCGGATTTCCAATATCAAATTCGTAAAAAGAATCCAATTTTTGTTTTGACAATTCAATTATATTATGTATGATTAAAAATTATGAAAAGCTTTTTGCTTGTTTCTATTCCAGATGTCGATATCGGGAATTATTTGTACCGCATTACTAGTCATAGTATGTATATTGTGAAAAAGATTATTTTACTTTATCCCTTCTTTTTTTTAAGCCAAATTCGAGCGGTGTCACTAGGTCACTCTTGTGAGATTGAAATGTCATAGAATGGATCAATCGTTTTCTATTCTAATAGAATAAATCAAATCGAAAATTTCACTGGATACTAAACATAAAATAAGTAAGTGGAGAATAGAAAACAAAGAATTATTCGCCTTCTTCTTCTTAGTCTTTTCTTTGACACAAGAAAGGAATTTTCTGCATTCCTTTCTTGTGTCAAAGAAAACCGGTTTTTGATCCCGTTAGTAAAAAATTACTATCTTTAGTTTATATTTTTTCCAGGTTTATCAGAACCCCTACTTTATATTTATTACGTATACATATATAAAGTAGTGAACAAACAAAAAATAGAGGGAAATTTTTTGATAAAATAGAACTTATTCTAATGAACTTAGAAAAAAATTCAACTTTGATGAGATACTAAATAGAGTAGAGTAAGGATCTATTCGAAAAGGATTTGCTTTGGATAATATCTGATTGATAGAAATATATATTGTAATTGTGTCATTCAGGAAAATCAAATCGAGCGATTCCTTCTTTCTTCGAACTTTGAAAGATAGATAAGATACTATCAGCGAATAAGAGATGTTCTAAATCAATTAATGAAATTTTCAAAAACATTATCAGAAAAAAATGAAATGAAGTTTTTTTTTTTTTTTTTTCAAAATCGGGAAAAGTTATTTATTTTTTATTTAGACTAAGAAAATATTATGAAAGCTTAAGAAGGATCCCCTTGCCTTCTTAAGCTTTCATGTCTCCAACTTAGTTCATCTTATTATTAGATTATTACAGAGATGAACCCAACCCGGAGTATGAACCATAAAAGAAAATACCTATTAAACCAATCACAAGAATACCAGTTACAGTACCTATTATCCAAAGAGGAATCCTTCCAGTAGTATCGGCCATTTATCCCGCTTCCCTCCACCATTTCTTTCATCAAAGTTGTCATGCTAAAGACATAAACAGCCATAGATAATTATGAGATGTGATCCTTCCGAATGGGTTAAGATAATTCTTATTATGATTTAGTATTATACTATTCTTTTTTCTTCTCTTAATTGAAGAAATAATTGGAAAATAAAACAGCAAGTACAAAAATGAGTAATAACCCCCAGTAGAGACTGGTACGATTCAATTCAACATTTTGTTCGTTCGGATTTGATTGTGTCGTAGCTCTATAATTTTTATTAGGTTTATCGTTGGATGAACTGCATTGCTGATATTGACCCTAAAAAAGAAACGGTAGGTACAGCTAGTCCATGAACAGCTAACCATCGCACTGTAAAAATTGGATAGGTTCGATCTATGGTCATTGGGTCCTCCTAAAAAGATCTACTAAATTCATCGAGTTGTTCCAAAGGGTCAAAACGGCCAGTTATTAATGGAATTCCTTGTCGGCTCTCTGTAAAATATTCGTTTGGACGAGGGCTTCCAAACACATCATAAGCTAAACCCGTGCTGACGAATAACCAACCCGCAATGAATAGGGAAGGTATAGTAATACTATGAATAACCCAGTATCGAATACTGGTAATAATATCAGCAAAAGAACGTTCTCCTGTGCTTCCAGACATGCTGAGCTCCACATATTCTTGTACAGTTAAAGGGGGGATCGATTCCATAAAAGATGATATCAGTAAATGGAAATTCACTGAAGTTCCATCCTTGTTAGATCGTCAATATTGTACCAAGGGTGTTTTTCGAGTATACCGAATCAGTATAGCTATCCTTATTCTGACACAGCAACGCAATTTTAATCAGTATGAAAATGAAGTACTCGATAATTTCTTTATTCTTTTCTTGTTGCTTGTCGATGTAGAATCATGCATGTATTATTCAATATCGAATTTCTCCAATTTCTATAAGGTTTCTTTCTCTCCATTTTTTCCACAATTCAATTCGATGCGAAATTGAAAAATCTCCTTTTCAAAGATATAAGCTTAAACTGTAGAAAAGTTTTTTGTTGGAATCCTTTTTTTTCATTTTACATTTTAAGAGGAATTGTTTCCTCGTAGAGTAACAAGTAAAAGGGGTAGATAGTATTGAAAAAAAAAAGAGAACAACAAAAAAAATAGAATTGAAATAATCAGTATTCGTGATGCACACATTGTTTTCTTGTATTAGATCGAAAGGTTCTTTCTGGAACTAGCTGCGAGGATGGGAATTTATGATATGAAAAGACAATTTCTATTTCTAATAAATATGGAAAAAAAATGTAGAACCTAGAAAAGAAAGAAAAAATTATAGGAATTACTAGTCTTAGAATCGAGTTGGACAAAAATAAAGATTTGATTTTCGTGAGTGATTTGATCAGTTGTACGATACCTTTGTTATTTTTACTTTATTTATTTTCATTTTTACTCATTAAATTCAGGAGTAGATTCATTCACATAATATCTCAAATGACAAGAAAAAAAGGTGTTATTGTTATAAGGTCACTCTTTATTCTAAAATCGAAAAATAGATTCGATACGATTAAAAAAAAAAAAAAAGATCAAAAGAAAAGATAAATGATTTTCAAATTTTGTTCTATATGGATTCGAATTTCTTAATATTTTATTATTTTAATATTAGTCTACTCAAGAATTATCTAATGAATCACTTGATTCGAAATTAAGGGATAGGTAGACATTACAAATGATTAATTGATCTCTTTTTCTACCTCCCTTACTCTATGTTTTTGTTAATCCCGTCTATAATGATTGATGAATTAACAACTATCAATTGAACTTATTCTTTCATTTGAATTGGTATTTTTGCTTATCTTCGTATATTGAAACTTAGGGAAGTGCTTTCTAAACATATGTATAAAAAGAACACATTTCATTTAGCTCCTTCATCTTCATGCTTACTATAACTAGTTATTTCGGTTTTCTACTAGCAGCTTTAACTATAACCTCAGCTCTCTTTATTGGTCTGACCAAGATACGACTTATTTGAAATTAATTGAATGAACACAACGCATAAAAAGAAATCTTTCTGTGGTATTGATAGACTCTATATTTCCTTAGAGAGTCAATTTCCAATTAGTGGTCATTGAGATTCATGGGCAATGCGGATTAATATGTAGGGATAGATATTACCTCTCCTTTTTCCCTTTCAAAAAAATTGAAATGATTGAAGTTTTTCTATTTGGAATTGTCTTAGGTCTAATTCCTATTACTTTAGCTGGATTATTTGTAACTGCATATTTACAATACAGACGTGGTGATCAGTTGGATCTTTGATTAAATTAATTAACATCTTTTTTTTTAATTGACCTCCTCTTTTCTTTAATCCAAAGGAGGTCAAATTAAGATTACTGGTCAATTATTTAATTGTAATTTTGGGACTAACCTAACCAAGAATGGAATCACGCTCTGTAGGATTTGAACCTACGACATCGGGTTTTGGAGACCCACGTTCTACCGAACTGAACTAAGAGCGCTTTCTTATCTTCTTATCATTATCACACTAGCTAAAACTAAAAAAAAAAGAAGAGGATTTTTTTTATAACCCGAATACATCTTGTATGCATAAGACTATCATATAGAATATGATATAATAAAAAAAGATTATGTATGCCTGATTTTAATCGATTTCAATAAATCCCTCGTTACTGCTCAGACGAGAAGTAATAGGTAGGGATGACAGGATTTGAACCCGTGACATTTTGTACCCAAAACAAACGCGCTACCAAGCTGCGCTACATCCCTTTCAATTGGTCTACAGTGTCATTTTATAGAATCCCTGTCTTGTTTTCAAAATCCTTATTTTCTCCATTGATATATCCAAGTTATCTTGCCATTTCTTTTTTTTATTCTCATGTAACATATAATAATAGTAGAAGGCTTATATACACATGAATATGAAACCCATCGTAAAAAATAACTAAAAAAGGGAATATTTTTTGGGAATGCTCAGTCGGAAGGGACGTCTTTTTCGGTTTTAAGAAAAGAAAAATCTTATCTACCGAATCATTGTAGATTTCAATTGGAATTAGGAATTCCGTGTACAAATACAAGCGGTCCTTAACTACTTACATATATATTATATCGGATCATATATGTATTAACATTAGGCATTACAATAAATAATACAATAAATAAAAAGAATAAAGAAGGAGGATTTAAAATGCGAGATCTAAAAACATATCTTTCCGTGGCACCGGTACTAAGTACTCTATGGTTTGGGGCTTTAGCAGGTCTTTTGATAGAGATCAATCGTTTATTTCCGGATGCGTTGACATTCCCTTTTTTTTCATTCTAGTTATTGACATGGGAAGGGGTGAAGAAGATTAGAGGTAGAATCAAAAGATTTGTGACTAATCCCTCCCCCTCTTTTTTTTTTCGAAAAAATCGAATTCGATACAATATATTAAGTAGAAGTATAATCAAGAAAGGAGGAAAGAGAAATAAAAAGTAGATTCAACCTCGGCGAAATTCGGGTTTTCTCTCAATTCCATTTAGAAATAATATTGTGAGAACAGAAATGTGTCTAGGGCAAGAAGATCATACAAGATCTTTTAATAAAATACTGTACATTGAATCGAATTCGATTCAAAATATACCTAAATATTAGTTTGTTGTTTTACTTCTTATTTTTTTATTTCTTTTTTCGCAGAAAGTAGAAGAATTGGTTGAATCAAAAACGCAAAGGAGGTTCATGGCCAAGGGTAAAGATGTCCGAGTAACGGTTATTTTAGAATGTACCAACTGTGTTAGAACCGGTCTTAATAAGGAATCAAGGGGTGTTTCCAGATATATTACTCAAAAGAATCGACACAATACGCCTAGTCGATTGGAATTGAGAAAATTCTGTCCCTATTGTTACAAACATACGATTCACGGGGAGATAAAGAAATAACTCGAATCAAGTGCCTGTGTGTCACTCTTACAAGTAACACGAAAAGGACATATTCTATATATAGCATATTATTCTATATATTTTCATTTTAGTTAACATAATATAACTAACTAAAAAAAAAAGCCAAATCAAATCCTATATTTTGAATTTGAAATCTTTTTGGATCAAATTGAAATAGGATTTTGAGGATAAGGAATAAACAAACCATGGAAAAATCCAAGCGACTCTTTCTTAAATCCAAGCGATCTTTTCGTAGGCGTTTGCCCCCGATCCAATCGGGGGATCGAATTGATTATAGAAACATGAGTTTAATTAGTCGATTTATTAGTGAACAAGGAAAAATATTATCTAGACGGGTAAATAGATTAACCTTAAAACAACAACGATTAATTACTATTGCTATAAAACAAGCTCGTATTTTATCTTTGTTACCTTTTCTTAATAATGAGAAACAATTTGAAAGAAGCGAGTCGACCGCCGGAGCTACTGGTCTTAGAACCATAAATAAATAAAAAAAAGTAGACTTACTTTACTCCTCAATTGAACCCAAATAAAAATCCGAACTCAAACACAGATTGATATTTTGTTCGAAAAATCGTAAGAAAAAAATTGGGGAAGAAGAAGAAATCTTTTTTTATTGGATATTGGACATATTCGCTCATTTCATTTTGAACGACTTTATCATATTCTCTTTATCATACTAATTTCTACTCTACCTTCCCGGAGTTCATTCTCCAGCGAACTCCATTTAAAATATTCTGACAAATTCCTTACAATTTCCTTTTTTATTTTATGATCTGATCTCATTAGAAATCATATAAAGACAATTCCTATTTAATATAGCTATTTGTGCAAGTATTTTACGATTAAGAAGCAACTGTCTCTTGTACAGATTGTGTATTAATCTACTATAACTATAGGATACTCTATTCCCGCGAATTACTGCATTTATCCGAGTGATCCACAAACGACGAAAATCTATCTTTTTCCTATCTCTATCTCGATGAGACGAAACCAAAGATCTTATTTTCTGTTGAATAATTGTTCGAGTAAGTCTTGAACGAGCCCCCCGAAAGCTTGATGCAAATAAACGAATTTTTGTTCTACGTCTCCGAGCTATATATCCTCGTCTAATTCTAGTCATTGAATAAATGAAACTTTCATGAATAACTAATTGATTTCCTTTCTTTCAGTTATTCTTTTCCCTTTTCCTAGTTTATTAATAACAAAACGGATTCTTCCAATGTATAAAATAAAAATTCCAATGGCTTTTGCTACTATAACCTTCCCGACCACGATTTGTCTTTTCTTTTTTTATAGTCATTTCACCTCGAAACGAGTATTGATACTAGGTATCAAAAAACAGAAAAAAGTAATAAATAGAAATGAATAACGAAATAGTGGATTCCATCGTTTCTATGGTTATGTCTTAAACGGTGAGGCCCTCTATATATACCGGAGTCCCTTACTTCATTTAATCAATGCTATTAGCAAGTTGTACAGTTTACATTCTTCGGCTCTACCTATGAATTATCTAGTAATAGGTCTTTCACAACGAGATCTACCTATACAGTAACGGTATTTAATTATGAATTGACCGCGGCGACGATGGCAGCTTGGTGGCAGCCAGATCTCGATCAACGTGAGAAACGAGCGAATGAGAGAAGTTGAGCCCTCAACAGGAAAGGGAATTGACATAGGGGACATGCATATGTACAGTTTCCGATCTATGAATCGGGTTGTTTTTGGCAATCATTCAGGTCCCAAACTCATGGATAGTTTGAGGCCTAGTGACCGGGCCGGAGACTATTTGAGCCCAAAATTATCAGGCTAGTTCGGGTGGTTCAATCCAGTGTTTGGGCTTCTTTTTTTTTTTTTTTAATAGACTCTGAGTAGTAGTGTTAACAGCAACATAAGTATGGTGTTATTTGGATTATAAAAGTATTACAAACTCCATTAATTACCTAACCTAAGTTTACAATGTTACATATAGAAATATATTCGAGACTCATATGTGAAGCAAACACATGTGTGCAAAATAGGAGAAGAAAGAAGAAAATAATAGTGAAGTGGGTCATTTAGGGTACTCGCATGACAACAATTTTGCTTTTCTATTTTGTTATTTTTCTGATATAGGAACGAGTTTGAAACAAAAATTTGTTTGATAATGTAATTTCATTTTTCAAATTCCAAAACAAATTGTTAGCTTAGAAATACTAAATGAGAAGTAAAATTTTATACTTTTCTATTTCTTAAAAAAAAAAAAAAAAAAAGAGAGAGAGAGAGAGAAATAAAGTGAAATGGTTTGTTTAGGGTCGCCACCGCTAGCTACTTAGGAGGGAGAAATTTTATGTCAAACGATTTTCTATTTCAATAACAGAAACTTTATGCCGTTATCAAATGCGTATTTTTGCTCAGAAATTCATCCAAAGAATGGCGAAAAATTGAATTCTAGAACAAAATGATTATTATTCACTCCCTTATCGTAGCATAAATTTATTTCCTAAACTTAGAGGATCTCAATTTTGAATTTTCATGCATGGTGAGAGAGAGAAAGGGAAATGTTTCTTTGAAAATTATGAGATTATGGTTTGTGAGGATGGCAACAACAAAGTACATTAATGGGTGAGTAATCCATAGAAACAGCCGTTGAAGTTACTAAAAAAAAAAAAAAATCTACGTGACGTCATAAATGACTAAAACTGGGACTGACTTAGCCCAAGAGCAACGAATAAATGGAGTGCGCCATGAAGACGAACCCTTATCATAGCCAAACTCAATTGTGTGTCTCTCTGTAGCAAACCAAAGAGAGCCAAAAGGAGGAAAAAGGGCTCTAGGATGACCATGGCCACATCACATGCGCTCACCCTTATGTTCACGGGGCTTCCAGTGGGGGGTCCAAGTCTTGTAAGAAGCAACCCGGACGTGACGCTTATGTCCAAGATATGCAACGGCATCCGGTACACAGATGATTACGCTTGGATCAAGTCTTGACTAATGTGAGGTCTTAACGCTACAACCTGGGGATTTAACTATCGCACCGGTTTCGACCGGGAGCATGGCTGGCACGGTCGCATTGCATTGCTTATGGAGATTTCACTTATGGTCAAATTAAAGAGTTGACCATATAATTGTCGCTATCAATGAGCTCAAACACACGGAAACCCCTTCATTCAAACAAGCTTCTCTCACAAACGTGGGCAAAACCACCAGAGATGTTTGCTGGATAACGGATGTCTTGAGCTGCGCCAACCATGATTTGTTTAAATACCTAAGTCACAATTTGCTGGTTCTTCTAGATGTATCTCTTTATGAATTGGCAAGGAACACTCTTGCCGAGGTAGATATTTGTGAACCAATATATGATGAGGAAAAGAATAAATACAAACGAACAATAAAGTGAAAAGGCAAGCAAAATGCAAATAAATGCTTGTATTTACTAGCTTCGGGAGTTTCAATGAACAAATTAACGATCCGCAACCGGCAATCTGAAGTCAAAATGTCATAGGACAGAGCTCATAGACTCTACAATTGTATATACTATATTTGAACTCTCATGATAACACTTCAGAGTTGCTAACACCGATCCTCTCAACCACATCCTCTTAGCCTATGAATAATAGTGATCTTCTTTACACCGATTAGTATTAAAAAAATACAATCTTTTATTTTAAAATTGGTAATCTTAAGAATCCATAAATTAACAAAATGCAATTTCAAAACCAAAATTTTACACATGTAGCCATTTACACTTAAAGGAAAATAACATCCATGTGATTCCAATGACTTAACCAAAACAATTTGGGAAAACAAAGTGGACTATAGGGCAAGATGTATATGAAATTCACTCTCCGGGTTTTCAATTTCATCACTACTTGGGGATAATGTATCCATATAAACACTTTTATCCAATATAATTACATGAGTATAGAGGCTGTCTCTCCCATATTTGAATACTATCAAGTGACCATGAGGGATGGTGTGCTGCATAAATTTCCACATCCTTTCTAGAACTAAAGCACGTCACTTTTGACATTCTCTTGTAATACAAAACCAGGTTCGGAACTGTGGCGATTGCTGAACCGAGAACCTTTCCAAAAGGCGATGATAGAAGCGCGACAAGCTCAAGAGAGACACCTAAAGTAGAAAATGTGTTTAAGCCTAGAAATGATAAGATCGTAACTAGACCTGAACAGAGCACGGTTACAAATATAAGTGCACTTTTATCCGGTTTCATCACAACAGGATAGAGGCAGAAATTGCTTTCAACTAGTAAAGTGACTTCCAAAATACATCCCAATTCAACCTAAACATTGTCCCTATTAGTGAGCTCAAACACGTAGACATCCCCTTCACTCAAGACAAGTTTGGCTCACAAACTTGGACCAACCAACACAAAAGTTCGCTACAACATCGATAGGTCCTTATGGTCACCGCCACAATGTGTCCGAGCACCCAAGAGTCACAATTCGCTGGTTTTCTTGAATGCATGTATTTATGAATTCATAAGAACACTCTACCCATGAAGACATTTGACCAGCCAATATATGTTAACACATAGGAATGTAAGCATACACTAAAGCGAAAAGGCAAACAAAACGTACATTTATGCTAGTAGTTGTTAGTTTCCAAAGTCCATATTAGCAGTCTAAAAGACATGATGAGATGGCCTTTAATCACAACTTGCAATCTGAAATCAAAATATCACAATCCCGTGCTCTTAGATTCTACACTAAGTATGTGTAATCAATATAGAGACAAGTTGAATCTGGTGAATATCCGAGTCACCAATCTTACATTGCAATATGCATCGAATAAACATGAAAAGCTACACATAGGGACCTAAATGGACACACAAGCACAGAAAGTAAGTGATCTTCTTTTGCCTGGCCAAAAAGAAGTGAGCTTCTTTCTTCGTTTCATACCATCGAGTTGGTGGCACTAATTTTTGAGGTCTAGGCCACATTGGCTTCCCTTCATTTTTGATTGCAAGTTTGAACCTGCTTGCAATGGTAGCTCTTGTAAACCATTTGTTGCCGGGAGCAATATCTCGACTAGTGTTGCCATGCTGTTGCAGTGAGCTCGGTCATGCCAAGCCTAGGCCTGTTGCGGCCAGCTATGGCTTAAGCTGGACATTTCGTGTCACCTCTTCTTCCCAAGCCTAGGCAGCCCGAGAAAGTACCAAGTAGTCATCTTTGGGAGGAACTTATACTTCAATTAGAAACTATTAAATTGCTAACTTATGGTTGTTATTGCCTTTCCCAACCCTCTGATCCCGTCTCCGCACCCCCGTCATTAGGTTATTTCCTGACACTCCCAACCTATTGTTTTTCCTAGTCCCTTTACTCGCCTGTTAAGATTCCTGTTTAAAACATATAACCATGATCACTTCACGGAAGATAACATGTCCTGTGTTTCTATAAAAACCAAATTAACGTGGGAAAAATTTGCACAAAGGGGCGCATATATAGAATAGGTGGCATGCATAATTGAGACATGTCGTTATGAATGGAGATCTGGGCCTTACCACCACTTCTTTCTTAAGAAAAGATGGCCACATCACTGTCTGGAAAAGGGATACTCCAATTTGAATTCTCTAGCTTTCTCAAGGGCAAAGTGAGAGGCCTCGAACACTTGGAATCATGAAAAATTGCTTAGGAGGGGCTCACTGGACATTCCGACTTGTCTGTTCGACCTGGACAAAAGAAAAAAAGAGAATTCTGATAAGACTATAAGTAGGTCAAGAGAGAGAAGCAAAGCCAAAAGTAAGTGCACTTTCAATTGATTTGTCGCAACTGAATAAGTGAGGCGGGAATTGCTTCACTAATATACAGCCTCAAGTGATGCGTCCAATGTTCATCTCAATCGACCTAAATGAGGTCCTTACAAGCATAATTGGAGATGGAGCCTTTGACCATAAAATCATCCATATCAATGAGCTCAAACACGCAGACATCCCCTTCATCCAGATAAGCTTGTCTCACAAACATGGGCCAACCACAGAGATGTTTGCTAAAAAATGGTGTTGATAGGTCTTGAGTTGCACCGGTCATGATTTGTTCAAATACCTAAGAGTAGCAATCTAATGGTTCTTCTGAATGTACTTCTTTATGAATTCACAAGGAACACTCCGCCAATGTAGCATGATGAGGAAAAGATTAAATACAAACAAACAATAAAAAGACAAGGCAAACAAAATGTTAATATATGCTAGTATTTACTAGTTTCAGTAAATTCAATTAACAGTGTTAACCGACAAATAGAAGTCTTCAATCCCAACTTGCAATTTGAGGTTAAAATGTCACGATACAGTGCTCATAGACTCTACAATAGTGTACACTATTTTTGAACTCTCATGATAACGCTTCAGGTGTGCTAACACCGATTGTCTCACCACATCCTCTTAGTCAATGAACAAAAGCAATCTTCTTTACACCTGAGTAGTGAGAAAAGTACAATCTATTATTTAAGAATCTGTAATCTTCTGAATCCATAATTTAAAAAAAAATTCAAAATCAAAACTGCCCTAGTTTTACACATAAAGCCATACACATTTCAAAGAAAACAACATCTCCAATAAAAAGCAAAACCACTTGGGAAAATAGTAGACTACAGGGCAAGATGTAGATGGCATCACGGTTGGGATATGCCAATTATGAAAGGAAATAGGCCCTTACTGCAATTCTTTTTTTTAATAAAAGTGGCCAAATCACCAATTTCAAAAGTGGATGCTCAAATTCAAATTCTCTAGTTTTTTCAAGAGCAGTGGCCAGCCATGGACACGTGGAACCATACAAAACCTGCTCAGGAGGGCTACATGACATTTAGACTGTTCAGATTGATAGGCACAAAAGAACAAAGAAAATTCTCACAGGTACCACTGTCAACATTGTATTGAGTTACAATGATCTAAACATCAGTACTTGTGATCATGGTACTAATGTCTACATGTTCTGCATGTTAGACATAACTGATTACTACCCTTAGCACCTCCTAAATCATAATGCCACAAAATCAATATACAAAAAGCTTATTAGGAGAATTTCACAAATTTTGAGAGAGAATAAGAAAAAGAATGTGTCGTTGTTCACATAAACATAACTTAGAAACCAACAAGTCACGCCTCTCTAAATTCTCATGACGAGCGTTTCAGGCTTTAACTTTTGCTCTAATCTTGAATCACATCCTTTTTGGTTCATTTAGATTTGGGATGCAGATTAAAAGTGAGCATCTGGATTATTGCGAACCTCACAAACACAACGGGAATGGAAGAAGTATACTTCATTGATTCACCAAGATCACCAAAGAAGAAATGACGATGAATACAGGATTTATTTTGGATGAGCGAAAATGACACTTCCATAGTTCATTTCAATCAATGTAAACCAAGTCCTTACCAGCTCTAGTGGAAATGTAGACTCTGAACACACATCCTCACTATCAATTAGCTCAAAAATACAAACATCTCCTACATGCAGATGAGCTTCTCTAGCAAATGTGGGCCAACCAGCAGAAAAAAGGCCCCCTGTGTCCACGTCCACGGCTCCTGAGTTTCAACGTCCATGACTTGTCTGAATAGCTGAGAGTTGTAATTTCCATTTTTTCCAGATTATGTTGCCTGATGAATTGAACAGGAGCAGAGTCCCCATTTACATGGTCAAAAACCAATTTATGGTGAAGAAAGACCAAAACATAAGCATACACTAATGAGAGAATCTAATCACACAATACGAATTTAGGGCAGTAGTTGCTAGTTTCAGGAGTTTTAATTGAAAATAAACCATATAATACTAGTAAACAATCTCAACTTGCAACCCAAGGTCAAATTTCAAGATATATGCCCCTGGAGTGCGATCGCGTACATAACTAGAAAAGGCCTTCCATGTCCTATGTATATTTGAGACCGTGAATTTCAGCCACACAAACCACAAGTGCAGGGGAAAAGGCAAAGACATCGATGACTGGAACATGGATGGAAGCGAAAATTTCAATCTAAGCTGTTCAATTCTTTCAACTGCAGCTCAAATTTTATCAAACTACTGATTCAATTCGACAAAGTAAACTCATCTATTTTTTACCTCAAATATCTTATTAATATAACAGAATAAAACAGTATCTCCTGTTTGACATTAATAATAAGAGTCATCAAGATCTACGATCAAACTTCAGAATCATAACTAGCCACCCTTTTATCTTTTAGGTCTTTCCCTTGAGCCACGGAGGGAGCAACATTCTTTGCAATTTGATTGTCCGTATCAACTGGTCCCCTTGTATGATTTATATAATTACTACTTTTACAGCATTGAATAACATTGTCAAATTTCTCCATATAAGAGTACTTGGATTCTAATTCTTAACACTTGCTCCAGCAATTGCTTTCCCAAACATCTATCCACAAAAAGGAGACAATTGTTATCTTTTCAAACCTTGACCACCAGCTTATGTCCCGATAACCGTCCTTTCATTCTTTTCCCTACTTCAACTACTTTGTTGTTAAGATATATACCTGGTTTGAAACATACACCCATGAACAATTCAAGGAAAATAACATGTCATGTGGTTTATTACATTAAGTCAACTTGCATATAAACCAGAGTATAAGCTAAGATATAAACAACATCCATATGTTTGATTTTCAGACATGAGCTCGACTCAACAAGCATGGGATCATAACAAGCCAAACTTAACATAAGAAGGCCTCATCACCACCTTTGGAAAAGGGATGCTCCATTTGAAATTTGTTGGCCGATGCAAAAGCAGTGAGAGGCCTTGGGCGCATGGGACCATAAAAAAAAAACCAGCTCAGGATGCCTCAATCTGCTCGAATGTTTGGACCTGCCTGTACTTAAAAACGACAACTTTAGAGACAGTTTTAAGTACACTTCATTAGTTTTGACTTGCTATGAAAAGATTTTAGCATAAATTGGAGATAAATTTTATCCTTCCAGCATCACTTAACCAATCAAGATTACAGGTGATTCCTCAGACAATCCAAACTATATTGCGATCAAGGCGTAAAAGTGACTTCAGATTTTTGACAAGGCATGGAATTCTCGGAATATTTTCAAGTTCCATGATTTCTCCCTTTTTCCTAATAGAAATTTGTGCCTGATGTTACACAGATATCTCTCCCTAAAGAAATTTCAAAATGAGACATTGAACACAATATATCATCTCCATCTATGAGAGCTCAAACACGCAGAAATCTCGCCAATACTCAGGAGGGAAGCACAGAAGATGTAGATTTAAGGGCAATATATTGCTTGTTTGAGTAACTCCTGTTTTTAGACTCGAATGTGGAACGAATTTGAAGAAGAGGGCCTAATTCACGCACAATAATACACCAAAATCGGAAGAAACATGAACTTACGATTTGTCGGATACAGATGCGGAGAGAGAGTGTGATCTTCTTCTTCTTTGATGAAGTGAGTGGACGACTAACTGTCCAGACTCGGTGGTGCCACCTCCGGCGGTGACGACGGCGACAACGACAGTGTCTGGTTGAATCTACTTGGCTCCGCTCCGCTAATTGCAGCTTCGCTTCGCAGTCCTGGCAATTCCTGATGCTTCATTTTTGCTCCGTCCTTTGTGAAGGCAGCAGAGGCTTCCCCAATTTCGCTCCACGGAGGAAGAAGAAGAAGAAGAAGAAAGATGGAGAAAGAGCCTTTGGCGTCAAGAAGGAGAAGGAGAAGGAGAGACCCGCTTTGCTTCCTACTGTTCAGTTAAGGATGAGCCGAGATCCATCGATAGGGTTGACGGTGATGTTGATTTGACGAAATCAATAATAGAAAAGTCACATAAAGAAAAATTTTAAAAAGTTGCGGCGCTGCCGAAAGACTAAACAAAAAAAAAAAAAATGGATGAGAGAATGAGATCAATTGGATCTTACCAATTCTATGTGCATTGATTTATGCTGCTAACTTCTGTATGGTTGTATTGAGATCATCACCCTTCTCCCAATTCCCTTCCCACTTGTATCTGAACAGTGACACATCAAATAGTTCTGGTGTGCTTAATGTACCCTTAGAAAAGTTCTTCATTTTCGGACACTCTTCCACTATAATACACCCTGTAAGGATGGAAACCTAAAGATGCAACTTGAGATGGAAGAGAAGCATTCTAAGTTTGGCAGATGTTCAAGTGTCAACCATTCTAGCTTTTCAAAAGAAATCACTTTTCTTTCTTTGTTTCCATTGTTGGCCACTACTTCTTTCATTCTTTCACATCCTATTATAGTCATATGAGTGAGATGTACCAAATTTGTGACTACCGAAGTCGTTACTAGATGTACCAATCCAGAGGAATTCTTCACCACTAAATTTGTCGATTCTGGAAGGATGTCTCGGTTGGAAATATTGTTGCCAAACAGGGACAATCCCAAACCTCAAATGTTTTGATGCTCTGAAGAATTTTCGACACTAAAGAGTCTTCTCTCCACACACTTTAAGTTGTGTAGCTTGTTCAACTTAAGTTCTCTTAAATTTTCAAGCACCGGATGTTTCCTTTCTTCAACAAGCCCTTCGTTCGGGAATAAATCTTCAAAGGAGCTACAGAAGACTTCAAGGCTTTGTAAATTCTGAAATCTCTCTAGGAGGAATATGGAAGGAAAGGCAGCCTTTTTATCATGAAAGCATGCTAGTGTTAGTGCTTTTAGATTACTGAACATGTCATCCGAAAATTTCCATCTTGTATCATCTGAATATTGTTATTGACTAATAAAAGTCTCTCCAAGTTGGGAAAGTCCTGTCGAATTGCCAATACAACAAGAGAAGTAAATTCAACAAAGTTTCGACAATAAATCATGTGCTGTAAAAGGTAAACCTATTAAGATGATTCGCATGGAAGGTGGTCATCTTCTTAAAGTTCATTATATCTCAAGAACCTTGTGTTCAAGACTCAAGCTTTTAAAAGTCTCATGTAGAGGTTGGTCTGGTCAAGTGGATAGAGTGAATCTAAATTCAAGATCCCTGCACTCACTAAATTCATCTTTTGTAAGGAATATCTTATCTTGTTGACAAAAATTTATCTTCTTTGGAATCTTATGTAACGAGATGCACTCAAGATGTCACTAAAACATATGGGGTCCATAAATTCAGAAGTATGCTTAAGATATAAGAAATATCTTATGTTGTCTGCAAACTTATAGGAAAGGGATTCTATTTTTATATAGTATTATAACAAGATAACACGACGACTAGTGTATTAAAAAATACAATAGAATATAGTGCACTAAGGTACTAATGTTATTTTTGTTATAAAACAAATTGTTTGAATTGATTTTTTTAGAGTTTGTAGAAAATGAAATAGAGAAGAAAAGTTCAAGTGTGCAACACGTGTCAATAATGGAGAGGACCTCTTGTCAAATCCTTATTGATGTCGCCAAGAGCACCATTAGGTTAGATTAGGAATATATTCTGTTATCAATAGAATACTGTAATTTTTTTTGTAACTCTAGGTAATGGAATATCTTATGCATGTCCACAAATGGAAGTGTACGTAAGATATTAGAAATATCTTAATGTTGTCGACAAACTAATAGGTAGGGGAGATCATGTTTTCTATAACATCATAACGCGACATGATATGCAATGGATATGATATTAGCGACTACTTTAAAGAACAAAGTAGAAACTAAGGGAGAGCAACTATAATCATACCCTCTCAAATGAAGAGTGTGCTTCTTGATCTGAAAGGTCTTGTTGATCATCTCTTTGAGCCCATCTGTTTATGGATGCCACAAAGGATAACATGCTCAGTTTTTCACAATGAGTCACTCGTAATTCCTCCAATAATGGCAAATTCAAAGGCAAGTTAGGACAAAAGCTCTTGAGTCGTGGCATGTCATGTAACACCAGAGAGGTTAGTTTTGGGAAAAGATCTTGAGTAGTATTGGAGCGTGGAGTGTCATCCCCACTAGCGACTATTTCCTCAATCTCACAAGACTCCACTTGAAGTTTTCTAAGTTCGGTTAAACTTGTAGCCACCCAATATGGAAACAAATTTTCAAGTCCCTTACAATTCCGAACCTCCACTTTCCATAAACGATCAAAAGTCAGAGTTTCTTGAGGAGCGTCAGTCCATATTTTGCTTAAATTGTCCATGTGGGAGAGATCCATCAACCTAAGTTTAGGAAATTGTACCTGCCATATTGAGAAAAAAAAATGACACAATGAATGTGATTGCATTGAATTATGACCTTAAAGAAGGAATTTCTAGACTTCCCTCGTTCTCACAAATCATGAGAAGTTAAGATGTTGTTAGTGACATAAATAGAAAGGGGTTGACTGATGCTTTTATACAATTTGACTAAAGAATAAGGCCAAGAATATTGCATTGCAACAAGCATGAAATTATAAATGCTTTTATAAATCAATAGTACGTTCAGAGACCAAAGAAAATAGTCATGAAATTTATATGGTGAACCGGATATACAAAAAAATATAGTGACTTCAATTGTTCACAACCTTTTTCTTTTTTATGTATGGAAAATTTTTGTATTGAAAGAAAATAATTTCTTAATAGGCATGGGCAACATAACAACTTGAATAAATAACATAATGTTATGATCTCAGCAAAAACAAGTTGGGTCAATTTACTAGTTTTACATTGGACCATTAACAACATCCTCGAAATAACATTTATTCAAATTTGAGGTGGAAAAATAAAATAGAATCTTGCAATGTACCGAGTGATCCACCCCTTGGCAAAAGTGGGTGTGCACCCGCTGATCGCATTTTGTTTGTATGGAGAAAATCAAGATTTTTTTTTACTACATCATGACCTCCGATGAATTATTCATTGAAAAGTAAGTATTGATATTTTTCATTTGGTTACAATATAATTAATGCAATTACGACCTATCACCAAAAAAAAAAAAAAAAAAAGAATTGACTTTCCACACTTCCTTAAATCTATCAATTAGTATATGACAACTCATATTTGATATTAAAATGAAATTAACGCTCTTACAACTTATCACTACCAAAAGATGAGGTGGCTATTTTCATACTTTCCCAAATTTATTAGTATTGTTGATTGAGTGTTATAATGACTTTTTGAAATATTCTTAGAATGTGGGGCTTGGTATTATATAACTTATACATGCAAATGACAGTATAAATAAATAATTAGTGATAATTCTTACAATTAAAAAGTAAACAAATGTGTAGATACTTGTTATAATTAAACATTCTACTCACATAAAACAATAGAAAGAATTGCGCAGAATTATGAGAATAAAAAAAAAAATTCCTCCGTCAGGAAAAAAAAACAAAACAAAACTTGCATGGAATCTGTAATAAAAAAAAGGTCAAAATAATCAAATTTGGGTCGATATCGCGCATTTTCAAGTGGCTGAGGATTCGACCCAAACAAGAGAAGTGCCGGAGGAGGTTGTCATTTATTGCGTTTAGTCTTCACATGAGGAGAACTTCATGAGACGGAATGAAAGTGTTGACTGGATGATCAATTCCCATTATTTTTAATTTTTTATGTAGCTAGGACATTGACTAAATATTAAAAATCTCAATCCACCTCACTTTCCTTCTCCATCTCCATCTCCATCCACATTGAGCCCAACCTTTCCGCCTCCTCCGCCGTCGCCACCGGTGGAGTTCCCGCGCCGCGTCCAAGGCGACCATTGCTTGGCGTCCAAACCTCTCCGTCGTCTTTGTGGTCTGCCCGTTCATGACGCCGCTCGTCCATGGCCGCGTTCAAGCTCCGGCCCTCTTATCCATGGCCATTCTTCCCCGACATCTGTTTCTCTGTTTTTCTTTCGCTATTTGATCTCGCAATCTATAGCCGTCGAGATCTCAAACTCGCCGTCAAGGCTTATGGCCATGGACAAGCAAAGTGGTCGCCAGATCCGTGGGGGAGCCTCCTCGCGAGCCATCGACGAGCTAGGCTTGCATCCATGGACGAAACCAGATCTGGAGGCGCGACTCCAGCCCGCATCGACGGGCAACGACCACGGCGGTTGTGACGATGGAGGGGTGGCTCGGCCATGGACGGGGCCAACCACGAGCCAACTTTGGGCGTCAACGGAGGGGACAATGGCAGTCCATAAGCCGTCGTTACTTGCGACAGACTTCCAGATTTGCAACCATGGCTATAGCGACAGCGGCTCGTCCATGGCTACGAGCGACGGTGGTCGATTTCCAGATCTCGCAACTCCGTCGCTATGGATAGCCGATTTCGAGATTTGTAGAACGATGAGGCGGACAAAACAGAGGAAGACGGCCATGCTCGGCTTGGACATAGCAAGGGTCAGCCTAATCAAGGCGCCGGTGACTCCGCCGTTGGCGATAGCGGAGGAGGGGCGGAGGTTGGGCGGTCAGGGGACGAAGGAGGAGGAAGAGAGGGCTGAAGATAAGATCTTTTAATTTTTCTTCGCCGGAATCAACGCCCGACCCAATCGACGCCGAAATCGCTTCCGCATGGGAGATCCACTTCGACCCACCATAACCAACAAGATCCGGTTCGCGTAATCACTCGAAACCCATGGAAGCACGCACACAGAGAGGAGGCGAGCTTCAGCAGAGAAGCGATTCCGAAGCTTCCGATTTAACCATTGGACAGACCACCCAATCAATCACACCCCCCAAAAAAAAAAAAAAAGGTAAGAGGATGAGGGGGAGGGGGAGGAAGAAGAGGTATTGTTACTTGGCTCTCTGTAGATTTGGTTCACTTTCTTTTTTCCCCGTCACGAAGAGGAGGATCAAGGTGAAATGAAATGACTCGGAGCGAACATTTCTTAGAGGGGAGAAGCTAAAATCATCAAATAGACTTTGTCTAATTTCTTCTTTTTTCTGTTTTTTTTTTTTTTTTTCCTTTGTCTAGTGAGTGCACCGCAACATCAACATGCACGGAGGCCAAGGCCACCGAGGAAGGAAAGAGAGAGAGAGGGAGGGAGCAAAGCCACACCGGAAAGAGGAAAGAGAGCTTTCCAAAGAACGGGGCAATATTGAAGGGAGGGGGAGCAAATATTTTGATCGTTCAAGTGATAGGTGGGCCCGGCTTTACCACACGTCGATTTGCAGATGGTTCAATACGGATCCTACATGGTGTATTTAATGCACCTAATATTTTCTCTAGTAGTGTTGTTGATTGGATAATTTATTCTGATTTTTTAAATTTTTATTTTAGCTGGGACATTGACTAAATATTGTCATCTAGTTATGAAATAAAACTTGCAATGTTGGCAACCGCCCATGGAATTGCTATTATTTATCATCCAACTGTCATTTTCTCTCTTTTATTTTTTTTCCTTTTTATTGCCATTTTTTTGAAAAAAGCAATCTGCATTTTCTCTTGCCAAACATAGATTGTACGCAATATCACACTAATTATCACTCAACATGATAATCTAGAGTTAATATTATGATAATCTAGAGTTAATATCTATTGTATAATATAGGTACGTAATTTGATAGGTTGTTGGAGTACAGTGATTCAATTATGATTTGCGAAAAAAAAAAAAAAAACTTTAGACACATTGGCCTTTTTATTTTTATTTATTTTATTATCAAGACCTAGCTCAAGCATTAGTGATTATTAAGATATAAAAAAGTTAATAGCAGTGATCATTATCGAAGTTTAGAGCACTCCAATTAAAGGAGAAATTCTCTCTAATTCCTCCAATTTCATTGATTGGAAAGATGATTATGGTACATTGAGTTGTAATAGCTAAGCAATTTGTGAACTAGGTTTTTATAATTATGAAGTTTTCTTTTCCTCTTTTCTTCATGTTTAATAGAATGATGCCAGCTTGCTTCCACACGAGAAAATATGAAGTGGGTGATACTTCTTATTTTTTTGCCATTTTTAAATGATATTCTATGTTTACTGTTATGTTCTTTATAGTTGAAATTACAAAAAGTAAATGCTTTCATATGGTTATTGTCATAACTTTTTAAAATCCCTTTGTAATAAATTTTGAGGTACTGCACACAATATGATTTTATGAGCTCACAAAATAACACTTCTAAAAATATATGGAGATGGACAATTAATAGTTATACTTGCTGAGGATTAGAAATTTTTTAATCTTTTAAGTAAATATTAATAGATTATGTACATAGATATGTATAATTAAATGATTTTAAAATTGCACATGATTATCAATGTTTGAATTGTTTTGCATTAATACTTTATGGATGTGATCATGGATTATTGTGGGAAGGCAAATATTCCGGTTATCTTTGTTTAGGTATGAAACATAGAGTCCTGGTCAAATTTGAGCAAAGCATTGATGATTGATATTACAAATAATTATATTTGGCACTTTTGTCTGTATACCATGCATTGTCCGATTATATGGGAATGAATATATTCAAATGAAATGCCATAAATGCATTTGTTTGAGAGACTAACCTGTGAAGTGAAAAATGAAGGGTGCCATTGTCAATCTCCATCGAAGATTGCCAAGTAAGACTTCTCATCTTAGGGCAATGGGCAATGCTCAAATTGATAAAATAGGGCATTCTAGCGTATGATTCTTCCACAAGAGGAAACTACTCAAATTGGGCAAGCATTCTAGATATATCCACCAAAGTTTTGGAAATGTAATCTCCTCCACTGCGCTCCCCTGCCCATCTTCGTCTATGATCACTCCTTCCATTTGATCACACTCCTTTATTTCCATTTGCGATAGATTGGGAAGGCACCGAGTCATTGATGGAACAAAAGCATGTCTCAAGTTGCTACATTTATAAAGGCTAAGATACTGTAGAGAATTGAAGAACATTGTTCCTTGGAGATCTTTGTTCCATAGTTGCCTCAACTTTGGTAGATTGACCAAGTACAGATCCTCCAGCTGAGGCAGCACTGGATGCAATCCACAGCCTCAAGCCCTTCAAGATCGAATATTTTTTCCAAAGGCTCGCAATCGTGCACTTGCAAGCTTCTCATTCTCTTTAAAACAAGCATCAAATTGGATGGAATAGCATTAATAAATGGACATTTATCCACCACTAGCGATTCTAATTGCCAAGATGACATGAAGGGATTAAGTTCACTATGCCATTTTCCAATCAGCTCCGGGAACTCAGACAACCTCATAAACTTAGTCCCAACAAATGCAGCCTATGAGAAAATGCATCATTAAACGTAAAATTCTAGTTAGCAAAAAAAAAAAAAAAGCAAGTGCTTCATTGGTGATTGAAAAAAAAAATCAAATTGCACAGAATTTAGTAACTGAAGCATACCATTTCTTGAAACATATTTTGGATGGTTGTGTTGAGGTTTCCTTCCAAAAATATTGGTACTTTGTTCCTCCATACCTTTCATTAAAACTTGTTCGTACTCTCTCCAACTTTGGTGCCTCCATTGGTCCCTTGAAGAAGAACTTCATCTTGGGACATCTATTCACAATGATATCTTCCAAGAGAGGGAACATCAAAGTGTATCCACCTGAGCTGAAACATCTCAACCTAGCCAACCTGTCAAGCTCCATATACTTCAATTGATTGAAAGCCACTACTTGCCCCTCCCCACCTTCCTCATCGTAATGACTTCTGTCAATATTCTACAATTACTTATCTTCAATTTTGTGAGTGCCACCAAATTTTCAGCTATTGTCGATGTGAACATATTTGATAACCCATCACAAAGTGACACATCTAGAGTTTGCAGATGTTGAATATATCTTGAAAAGGGTAATATCACTTTTAGCTCATGACTTGTGCCTTCTATGGCTTCTTTAATGCTACTTGGGTCTTCTAGATAAGATTCACATACAACTAGCTCTTCCAAGTTGGGTAAACTCTCAACAAAACATGATGTGGATATTGAAGACTCCTGGGAGAGATGACGGAGCTCAAGAAATCTAAGCTTGTTGAAGACTTCTCCATCATGAAAATGCCTATACCATATCTCCATCCGTTCGGATAAATCCAATTTTAACTCTTGGAGGCTAGGGAATGCGCCCTAAGAAAATAGTCAAATCAGAACCTAAAGCTAGTTTAGCTAAAAGAGTATTCATGTATTATGATATAAATCCTGCATATCGAGCACAATAACTACATTTTAAAATGTTGAGTCTCATGTGATTCAATGGAAAGATACGTGCCTTTAGGAAACAAACATTATCGATAATATTTTATATTTGACCTGTATCCATATTTGAAACTTGATTAAGTCCTTAAATTCACATTTCTAAAGATATATCCCTTGTGAAAATAACTTTTGCATCAATTACAGTCACAATTGCATTAATTTCAGTTTTTAACATCAACAATAATGTCCCCTTTTTTCATTGTTAGCATAAGATTAGCACTCTTTATAGGGTTCAAATTAGACAACACACTTGTGCCATGGTAAGATCACATCACATACCACGTGTTTCCGATCTTTGTGGCACTTAGGAGAGAGCTGAAAAATTGGAATTAGCCCTCTTTTTAACGGGATCAACGAATATGCATTTGTTAAGCCAAACATTGACAAGAATGTTCACTCAATACTTGAAGAACATATGATGTTTCAATGTTGTAATATTTCTACGGATTCAAGGAGAGTTGTACGATTTATATCTTCGTATGTGAAAGCTACTTGTATGAGATGCTTGGCTTAATCATTAGTTCGAATATTCACCATTGAAGCAAAACAAATAATTTTGCATCGTACCTTTTCTATGAAGAAGAGAGGGTGCTTATGAAATGGCATCTCATTCTTAGGTTGCGAAGCAAGTATCTCCACTTTGTTACAGCCAAGGACCTCCAAGGTCTTCAATGCCGGCCAATGTAAAGCATGTCTTCCGGTGTAGATGCACTTCAACTCTATAAGAAGCTTAAGCTTGAGGGAGGTTAGCTTTGGGAAATCAAACCTGGGAATCGGTCCTTCTTCCTTCTCAATGAGTTCCACAATGCCACATTCATAGATCTCCAACTCCTCAAGTTGGATTAGATCTCTGGCCACTAACGTTGGAAATAGGGAGGCGAGGCTCTTGCATTTGGAAACGCTGATAGAACGTAGACATTGAAATTTAACTTGATGGTGTATTTCCTTATCCCATATACACTTTAGCTTTGGTAAATTTGATAGCGTCAACTCTTTTAACAAAAGAGCAACATGATGTCCATCTAGAGGATTTGGTGGTTGAAGTTCAAAAACAACTTCAAGTGAAGCACATGCTTCTACCCTTAAACTTTCCAGGCACAAGAGCTGTCCTAGAATGTAAGAAGGAACAACGGTCACAAACTTATTGCAACTATACACAAAAAGCGATTTTAGCTTGGGGAAAGAATCTGCAATAGCTTGATTGTCCCATATCATCTCGATGTTATCCATGTCATTGATATGTAAGGTCTCCAAGCTAGGAAAAGCAACCTGCAAGCATTTGCTCATGAAATTGGCGATTTAGTTAAATTACAAATTCATGAATTTTCAAGATGTAAATATGGATGAGTGGCAAGATATAAATTATGAATTCACGGAATCGATGATTCTATCTTAAGTTGCACAAAAGGAAAAAAAGAATAAAATAAAATAAAAAATTAGTAAAAAAAATCTTCGTACTAACATCGATGACTCTAAGATGAGAAGGCCATTGGAATTACTGGAGAAAAATAAAAAATTAAGTATTATGGTCTAGCCAGATTCTATTGACAATGGACAAAATAGTAATTTGGATATGCTCATATAGAAAATTAAAATTATTTAAGAAAGTCAGCATGTTAATCTTGGGGAGGGCCCATTTTTGAAGCCTCTTTGGCGGCATAAACAACATTTTGGGTAAACGTCCTATATTACTTTTAGTTTAGTCAAAGCAGACCCGCCCATAAATTACTCTATTTCATTTTCCACTCAAATGTTTTTCCAATATTCACTCGACAAGTCAGATAGCCAAGCTGAAATAACTGATTTGCGAAATGTATTTTATTTCTTTAACAAGAATGGTCTTGCAATTCATGTAAAAACTAAAAAAGGGGTGATTTCTGAAGCCCTGACCCCCAGGCCTTGCTCAATTTGGTGGCGGAGAGCTCAGTTCCTTTGCTGGTCCAATGAAGAGAGAGTAAAGCTTCATTTGACCAGGAAAAAGAAGACAGAGAGAGATCTTGTGAGTGCAGATGAAGTCAAGTGAGCGTCTCAAAGGCCCTTCGTCTCCGGCCTCTTGAACCTCACTGCTCACTTTCCTCTCAATTGTTTTTTCAATCTTTTCAATGTACGTGCGTGCAATGCCTAGGCTGTACATGTGAGGCTCATGAGCGTTCTAAGTTTCTTGTGAATATTAGAAAGCTTTTAAGGATCCTGCTTAGGCAATTGTACTATCCATTCATGCTTTGTGCAGGTAACATAAGAGATGTTCAACCATCTTTATGAAAATTATTTCCAGAGAAATTAAAAGTAAGACATTGCAACTCATACATGTTGGCAACTTTGAACACTTAATGCGTGCACGCTACTCATTTTCTTTTAAAATATTTTGGCTATGCTTTATCTCATGCATATTTGATACTTCTATTATATTTGATATTTTGACATAATGTTAATCATGTACCTCTTGATTGACCGAAGAGTGCATTGGAGCTTGATTTGATGCGGTCCCGACTTTGACTTTCTCCTGTATCGATTTTCATTGGATGAAAAGAATGTCACCATTAGCATTGCAAGGATGAATCTATGTACAAGAAGATCTTTAGTGAGGAGAACAAAATAAATCAATCTTACGCTTTCCACAAGAGAAGCACATCAAACTTTCCAAACGTTGTAAGTTTAAGTTGGTTAACATCGGAAATGCCAAAGTTTTTGATGTTTCCAATCCCAACCCTTCTTCCTCCAAAATGATTGCTTCCATTTTCTTGCAATGTTGTACCGTTAGATCTCTCAAGTGTTCAAGAGATTTAACCATGGTTGGGAAAAACATAAACCTAAGGTTGGGACAATCATGCACCTCCAACTTCTTTAAATTATGGAAACTCACTATTCCACAAGGATTCATGTTCCATATGCGCCTCAAGCTCACCAATCCCCTTAAATCAAAGGTGGTCAACTCAGACAGAGTCTCAACATCTTCACTAGTGCTTGGTCTATCAAGATTGAAAATTTCTTGCACCGAATGGCAATATGATATGCTTAAAGTGTGTAACTTTTGTAGTTTTACCAGCGACTCAAAGCTAATAACCTTTGACAAAGATTTGCACTGCACCACTTTAAGAGATCGAAGATTGCTTAGCCCCAATAGAGATTGATTGCTCCATATTTCTTTTAGATTGGGAAGTTCTTCCATTGTCAACGACTCCAAGGATGGGATTGAAATCTAACGAACAAATCCATCAACAATAGCATTTACACATATAAAGGACAGTTGGAAATTTACGCAATATAACAAGTATTATAAATGGTTGTCAAAGAAAATTCACAAGCAAGATATGTACAACCTTTAGGATAAGTTTTGCATGTACGGAAATCTATAACAAACGACGGCTAATTTCCAATCCAAAAAAGAATTTTACGACCGTAAAGAGAACAAATGAACTTTATCTTTTATTTACAATATAACAAGGAATGCTACTACGATTAGATTTTGTTTGCATTTTACTAGCAATAATTGCAACCATCAAGAATGAGCACTCGTTCCGTTTAAAAATGACAATCAATTAATAAATGTAATATTTATCTAATCGGCAAATTATATTGATTAGATGGAGATATATACAGCTCATGTCCCATTAGTCTCGGTGATATTGGGCCTTCTATATCTATATGTCATCTTGTTACGAGCCCAACTTAAAAAAATTAAACCTTGGGCAAATGATGATATATGAAAAAGACTTATGGCCAGAGAGAGTTGATAGCCGAACATGACATAATTCCTATCCATCTAGGTGAGGAGGACTTTTTTTTTTTTTTTTTTTCATAAGGTCAAGAGGACTTGTCACACTGAAATTGTCTACTTCTTGGTATAATCCTACAAGACGGGCATTTCTTTGTTTTTTCCTTCTTAGATGTCTTCAATTTCTTCGAATTTATTAGGCAAAACGCGACTAATTTCCCCACAAAATAACCTGAAATTGGACATGTTAGCAGTTGTGATATTGCAATAACTGAGTACTGGACTTCTTTTTCCTTATTTTTCATAAATTATCTCAAATGTCCCTTTAAATTCAAAGGCATATGTAACCTATCCTAATTAATTATCCTTGTCGCCATAATTTCTTTAAGGTGAGTCTAAATCCACGGTCAAAATGTCTGAAACCATAACATTTGAGGTGAAGGGATCCAGCTGTCCCTAATGACAATGGAAAGCTTTATTTTCTTTTTCTTCTTTTTTTTTCCCCAAAAGTTTTTTTTTTTTTTTTTTTTTTTTTTTTGGTAACTAGGATCTCGCGAGCTCGACTCACTTACGCTCGCCAACCCACAGCCTGTAGAGTGCGGGGTGCACCCTAGACCAAGCGTCAATACTTGGGGGAAGCTAGCACAGACCCCAAAAGTTTCTCTTTTTTTTTTTGGTAACCGAGGAACCGCTGAAACTCCCTTGCAGGGTCACACCACCCTCCAATACCCGATGGCACCGTCGAACGTCATCGCAAGCCACTATTTAGACGTAAAACCTCGGGGGTGGCTCGATAATCCACCCTTGGAACCCCCACTTAAGTCATGGAATGCAACAAGAGGGTTCGAACCCTCGACCTCGGCGATGAGGAAGAGCACGTGCACCATCTACGTTGCCCATGGGTGGGTTAGGACCCCAAAAGTTCATTGCTATATAACTCTAGAAAATCTTTCATGTGCCAAGTTGTTCGCAATCTCCCATTTATATTGCCGTCACCCTCGCTCCCACCAATACAAGAAGCTTTAACTTTTTGTGTTTCGTTCATTAGACTATTGTCATCCCCGACAAACCAACCTTAGACTACTACTTTTTGTAGGCTGCCATTGCTTTATAATGTCGGAAGAGATTTATTATAGGCTTAAGAAGCATTTTATAAACCCATAGATCTTTGCATACGTAGGTTTTACAGAAAAATAAAAATATTAAGAAGTACTAAAGCAGGAGTAACTCTTTCATAAAGATTTAGAATCCTAGAAAGTTAAAAGCCCCAAAGACTACCGAAAACGAGAAAAAAGAAAGAAAAAGCAAAAGCAAAGCCACAAAGGCCTCCCCATCTAGTTCCATTATTATTTGAAAGCGAGGTCTCTCCACAGGAGCTCAGGGCATGGGTTGAAGAAAAGTCACACTCTGATATCACAAACTTGTGGGACCCACCACTTATATGTCCACCGCTCTTTATTAACGGGGAAACCAACGTATAACGTGGGCCATGAGCCCGCGCCACTATAAAAGAGCAATCTTGCCTAGCCAAATAAACCCTCCCCTGCAGCAGTTTTCCCCCATATAAAATACAGCCGTGAGCTTTCCCTAATTAGGGGCATTGTTTATCCTTAGTTTACTAATTCTCTTTTGTGTTAGTAGATTACTATCAATGACCAATTTAACAAGTGGAAAGTTTTTTGTTTTAAATTCAATGACTGATGTTGCATATGGGATTAGTCTCGTAGAAGTGCAAATAGAGGCCATATAATTTATCTATGACGGCGTAACATCACTTTCATTGATAATAACAAATAATAAATCATTTTTCACATGTAATTCTCCCTTTTTGAACTTGAATGATTTGTTATCTTCTTTAAGGTTGTTGTAAAGATTATACCAAAAGGATCTCCTATTAGATGTTATCGCTAAAGCTAGTTAAACAGTTAACTACATTTCTGCCTATTGGTCTAGAATTTAATATACTATAAATAATTGCCCTCAATTTCAATTGAATGCCATTAATTGTATTGTGATGAGCTAATTTATTAACTTTGCATTCAAAAGTTTTTCAATTACATAGCGCTTGAGACTCTCTTCTAAGTCGGATTTCTAGATGACAAAAGTTTATCAATCAAAATGATTAATTTTTCATATTATGAATGTTACAATCTATCGTATCTCAATTGCCATTTCACATGCTTGAGTATCAACAACATCTTGGCATGATGCTTCTAACTACAGGTTGAGATTTTGCTGTGCTTTGTCTTCTACATATTTAATACTTTCATTATATTTAATATTTTAATGTAAAAGTTAATCACATACCTCTCGATTGAAGAGTGCGGCAGAGTTTGATTTGACATGGTCTTGAATCCGAGTTTCCGTGAACCTGTCATTAGTTTTTTATTGGATTTAAAGAATGTTATAGGGATGAATCTATCTACAAGAAGATCTTCAAAATTGAAAAAAATCAATCTTACACTTTTCGAGAGAGAAGCACTTCAAACTTTCCAAATAAGTTAAGGTTACGTTGGTTAACATGGGGAATGTCGGAGTTTCTGTTGCTTCAAATCCCAACCCTTCTTCCTCCATAATGATCGCCTCCATCTTCTTGACACGTTGTACCCTTAGATCTCTCAATTGTACAAGAGATTTAACCATGGATGGGAAAAACATAAACCTGAGATTGTTGCAGCGATCCACCTCTAACTTATTTAAATTATGGAAACTCACTATTCCATAAGGGTTCTTGTTCCATATGCACCTCAGGCTCCGCAAATTGACTAATTTCAAGGTGGTTAACTCATACAAAGTCTTAACATTTCCATTGCCGCTCGGTCCGTCAGGGTCAAAAATTTCTTGCACTAAATTGCAATCTCTTATACATAAACTGTGCAACTTGTGTAGTTCTACCAACAACTTGGAGTTGATAACCTTCGAGAGAGATTTGCATTGCACCACTTCAACAAATTGCAGATTGCTAAGCTCCAGTGGAGATTCATCGCTCCATATCTCTTTCATATTGGGAAGTCCTTCCATTTTCAGGGACTTCAAGGATGGGATTGAAATCTAAGGAGCAAACCCATCAAAAATAGCATTTAAAATTACAAAGGACCGTCTATATAGCGGGTATTATAAATGGTTGGCGAAAGAAATTTACAAGCAAGATAATGTACAACCTTTAGAATAGTTTTTGCATGTACGTAAATCTATGATAAACAAAAGCTAATTTACAACCTCAAAAGACAACTAATCAACTTGACCTTTTATTTACGATATAACAAGGGATGCTGTCACGATTAGATTTTGTTTGCATTTTACTAGCAAATCAGGAATTGCAATGATCAAGAATTAGCACTCGTTCTGGTTACTAATGATAATCTGTTGATACAAGAAGTATTTATCTAATTATCAAATTATATCGATTAGATGGAGATGTATACAGCTCATGTCCCATGAGTCCCGACGAGATCGGGCCTTCTATATCTATATATCATCTTGTTAGGAGCCCCAACTCAAAAAATAAACATTGGGCAAACAGTGGCATATGAAAAGACTTTTGGCCAGAGAGAATTGATAGCCGAACATGACATCATTCCTCATTCACTTAGGTTAGGAGGACTTTTTTTTTTTTTTTTTCAGTCGTAAGGTCAAGAGGACTGGTCACACACTGAAATCGTCTTCTTCTTGATATAATCCTACAAGACGGGCATTTCTTTGCTTTTCCGACTTAGATGTCTTCAATATCTCTGAAGTTATTAGGCACAGTGGGACTAATTTCCTCACAAAATAACCTGGAATTGGACATTTCAGCAGTTGCGATATTGCAATAACTGAGTACTAGACTTCTTTTTCCTTATTCTTCATAAATTATCTCGAGTGTCCCTTTAAATTCAGAGGCATGTGTAGCCTATCTTAATTAATCATACTTGTTGTCATAATTTCCTTGCGGTGAGTCTAAATTCACAGTCAACATGTCTGAAACCATAACATTAGAGGTGAGGGGATCCAGTGTCCCTAATGATGATGGAAAGCTTTATTTTCTTTTTGTTCTTTTTTCCCCAAAAGTTCATTGCTATATGACTCTAGAGAATCCTTCTCCTGCCAAGTTGCTCATAGTCTCCCATTTATCTCGCCGTTACCCTCGCTCCAACCCATACAACAAGTTTTTAACTTTTTTTGTATTTCGTGCATTAGACTATTCTCATCCCCAACAAGCTAACCCTAGATTACTAATTTTGGAGGTTGCCAGTGCTTTATAATATCCGAGGAGATTTATTATAGGTTTAAGAAGCATTTCATTATAACCCCATAGATCTTTGTATATGTCGGTTTTACACAAAAAAATAAAAATAAAAAGAAGTGCTAAGGCAAGAGTAACTCTTTTATGAATAATTAGAATCCTAGAAAGATAAAAGCGCCAAAACTACAGCAAAAAAAAAAAAAAAAAAAGCAAAGGGTCAAAGGGCCGTTGCGAAATTTCCCGATCTAGCTCCATTATTTTTTAAAGCAAGCTCTTTCCATGGGAGCTCAAAGCATGGGTTGAAAAAAATCACACTTTGACGTCGCGATCTTATGGGACCCATCACTTATATTTCCACCGCTCTTTATTAATAGGGAAACTAACGTATGGCATGAGCCTTGGGCCCATGCCATTATAAAAGAGCAATCTTATCTAGTCAAGTAAAACTGTATTTATAGCAGATTTCCTCCATATAATTTATAGCCATTATCTTTCTTTAATTGGGTAATTGTCTATCCTTAGTTTACTGTTTCTCTTTCATCATAGTAAATTACTATCCGTAGAGGTCCAGATAGGACCATAAAATATATCTACCTACGGAAGACTAACATCATTTTTATTGATAAAAACAAATAACAAAGGATTTTTCCACCTGTAATTGCTCCTCTTTTTGAACTTGCAGGATTTATCATCTTCTCTAAACTTGGTGTAGATATTATACCAAAAGGATCTCCTATAAAATGTTATCACTAAAGCTAGTTAAATTGTTAACTACATTTCCACCTACTAGTCTAGAATTTAATATATTACAAATAATCACCCTCAATTTCAATTGAGAGGAGGAGGAGGAGGAGGAAAATGTTATCACTAAAGCTAGTTAAATTGTTAACTACATTTCCACCTACTAGTCTAGAATTTAATATATTACAAATAATCACCCTCAATTTCAATTGAAAGAAGGAGGAGGAGGAGGAGGAAGCGCTCTCTCCATGGAAGCTCAAAGCAGGGGAAGAAGGTAAGTCAAACAATAGTGTGTGGGACCCATAACTTAAATTTTCGCAACGTTTTACTGACGGAAACGCTAATCTTTTGTGTGTCTTGGGCTCTACGATCAACTCCAGTGATAATTGCGCCACCATGAGAGGGCAATCTTATCTAGTCAACAAAAAGGCTCCACTTGGCGGCAATTTTCTTTGTTGGGCAATTGATCATTCTTAGTTTACTAACTTCTCTTTAGCGTTAGTAAATCATTATCAACAACCAATTTAACAGTATATTAAACACAAATTATGGATTTGCGTTTGTGACGTCCAAAGTACATAAAAAGATATCTATGTATATAATATGCATGCATGAACATGCAAAAACTATGTACTTTTATAATTATGGGTTACTGTAATGACTAACTGCTTATTTAAACACGATACACAAAACACATGCATCAATTAGATTAACATAGTTGCTATTATTTAAAACCCAGTCCTCCTTCCCATTCTTCTTATCGGTTTTTAAGAGTCTCCTATATCATACATTTTGTGGATAATAACAAAGTTTGATGAGTAAATTCAATAGAATCCACATCAAAAGGATAAGAATTACTTATGGAATTACTTTAGTGCTGAAATTCCCTTCAATTTTGCTTTATGAAACCCTATTGATATAGATATACTTGCAGCATGTAAATAAAAAATAACTCAGAATTGATCACAAAACTAAATTTACATGGATTTCATATAATTAGTTGGATTTCAATACAATGAAGAGAACAAAAGATTGCTTTATCTAATTGCAGAGAAGGCATGAACGAATAAGGTAATTAGGAAAAAAAAAGAACTGAAAATAACAAAATAAATAAGCATCATAATATGCGTAGCATCTAATTAGCAAAGGTAGGAAAAAGTAATACGTATAATATTCTTTTGATAGAAAGTTACTCTGTTGCCCATTGAAGAATGCAACTTGAGTGCCAACTCGATCGTCTAATGTACTACTCGAAGGAGTTGTCCCAGCGGTGAAAAAGTTCTTGATATTTGGCAAGTGACGCAATTCCAATGCATGCAAATTACACAACTCCACTTTGCCACAATCATCAGCTTCTACAATACTGTGCATTAACTTGCAACCTACAACTTTGATCTCTTCTAGTTGTGGAAGTCCTCTTAGTAATGAAAGAGGAAACAAAACTTCCATCTTGTCACAACTTTTGACTTGAATTACTTTTAATGTACTAAAGGACTTGGAGGAGGAAATATGGTTATAGCATATCTTCTTCAAGTTGACAAGATTCTCAAGAAGTAACGACTCCAACATCTCAAAAAAACTAAGGGAACACCATCGAAGGATGTAATGGATAGAGTGACTGTTTTGGACCAATAAATGCTTTAATTTTGGAAAAGCTTGCGGAGATAATGCACAAATACTTTGCTCACCTTTGCTCAACTTGTCCAAAAACAAATCATCGGTTTTGCTTAAGATACTTTGTATACATCCTTTTCGAAGAACATCGTTTATTAGATCCAACTTGAGGTCCAAAACCCTTGATCCTTTGTGCTTTCTCAGGCGCATTGCATTACCTATTTGGATTTTGTACTTGGTCAATTTCTCGACATCTAGGTCCTCTGGGAGCATACTTGGATCGGGAATGGAGATATGTAGAGTGCAAAGATTTTTCAAGCAATTCAACTCAATCAGACCGGCATTAGTTGGTTGAGTTTGCTCAATGGCATTCCATTGATCAAAGCTATTCTCCATATACAATTCCTCCAATTTGATCAATCTTTCAAGCACACCTGGTTCAATTATCTGAATATGTGAACAATGGTTCAAGTCCAACAACCTCAGCTCCGTTAGTTGCCCAATTTCTTTCGGCAATCGTTGAAAATTGGAGTTCACAACGCTAAGAACTTGTAATCCTTTTAACTTGCTAAGAATGGCCACATCCTCTAGGAAACAATGCTGAAGACACAAAGTATGTAAGTTCTCTGAGAGCTGAAATGACGTCAATGAACGAGTGAGACGAATGCTAGTAAGATTTAAGACCGCAAGTTTCTTCATAGAGTTGAAAAATGAATATGGAATCTCGAGAGATTTGTTGTTGATGAAAAGCAAAAATATGCGCAATTCGGGCAATCTAACTCTTTGGGAAGCTCCTTTATGTCTATATAGGAAAGCATATCGCCGAACAACTTTTGAGCCTCTCATTTTGCAATTGTGTTGCCAAGATATCTTTATCTTTCAACACGAGAAGAGGGTGATCTCTTAAAACGAACTGGGCAACAAAGTCATGAACCAAGTCATGTATCTTGAACCCATCTGCGCCTTCATTGTCTAACAAAAGGGATGAGGCTTGAAGAGTGTGGATATGTGTGCTCAACCTATCCCTAGCTTCATTCATGCTGCTATCTTTTCGAAATATCCCCAAACCATAGCCATACCTCACCAAGTTTTCAAGAGAGGGCTTGGAGACGCCATAAGCAACGCAGAGTTGTAACAAACTTTTTGCCTCCTCACTTTCTAAATGATCATAACTTAATTGCAACATCTTATTTATCACTGCACTTATTCCTTCGTTTGAACACCGCTCGATTTGATTCAAAGCATCCCTCCATTCAGATAAACCAGCATATTTGAAATGTTTCGCCACTGTGACAATTAGCAAAGGCAAACGTGCGCACTTGCGGAGTGCTTCATCCACCAAGGGTCTGAACTCGTTCTTGTGAACTTTGTCTCCCACCATGCTCTCAAACAATGTTCTTGCCTCATTCTCCTCCAGCCTATCAAGTGGGAACTCCTCGTCGCAGCCCATTTCCCTTTGCAAAACATTTCGATCTCTCGACGTCAATAACAACTTGCATCCTACGACTTTGTTGTCATGTCCGCAAGGAATGCCGACTGATTTCAAGTCGAGCCGTTCCCATAGGTTGTCCAGTATTATGAGGACGTTTTTTTCTTCACATCAGCTTCCAACCTCTTGCATAGAAGCTTCGCTCGCACGCTGACAAACTCTTCGTTCTTGAAATCTAGGCTCAATTCGTGCGCAATCTCTCCTTGAATCCTCTTGATGTCTGGATTTGCCGACACGTCGGCCTTCGCGACCAAATCGAACAAGGTCTTTTCCCTTATTCTCTTTTCAGCATCCACCAAAAGGGTGGACTTGCCGACCCTGCCCACCCCGTGAACTCCGACCACACTATTGCTGTTATTGGCAAGAGCGTCTATGATGTCCTGTATGATCGAAGCTCTAGATTCAAAGATGCCATCATCCCTCAGCTTAATTGACGCCGAGGCATAAGAAGCGGAGGCCATCATAGTGGTCGACTGGACGGCATCTGTGCCTTCTCTCGTAGCCGGAGTTGGGGCAGCGACATTTCCCGGAGCAGGATCGCTGAAGGAGATGTCCCTGAAATCACTGCCTTCTTGAGCGAGTTGCTGAATGTCCTTGATCTTGTCCTTGGCCTTCCTGCTGAACTGATAGTGGCAACAGGGGTCGGGAAGAGTCCCGTGGCAGCAAGTCTTGCTCGACTCTTCAAAGTCGCCCAACAGGTCTCGTGCCTCCTTCAAGGCCTGCTCAGCACTTGCCTCCCACTCCATGACCCGACTGTAGACATTTTGAAGATTGTTTCTGGCCACTTCGGCAGCATTGTGGATCCTCTCAGCCTCGTACGCCAGCTTCCGGACTTCCTTCTGAAGATTCTGAGCGTAGCTCTTGGAGGATATCACGTATCCGAATTGACGCTTGATGGGAACAACTACCATCTTCAAGACATCCCATACAATTGCAACAGCGGGATCGATCAACATTTTTCTTTGATTTTTCTTTTCCGAGAAACAAAAAGCAAGAAGACGATCGGAAGAGATTTGAGTGCAAAGAAGATCGCCGAAGAGCAATCGATGGAGAAAAACACGAGTGACTTTTTACTGGAAGATTTGATCATCAACGGTCGAGATTCAGAACAAGCAATCTAACAAACTATGGAGTTCGCCTGAACTAAATCCCAATCTATTCTTCAGAGATCCGACAGCTTAAATCACTCGGCAAAAATAACAATAGAAAATGACCGCTGTGAACCTTTTAAACAATCGAGTCATAGAAATAGGTGGCGTGCACATATGTATTTATATATAATACAGAAAGTTAATATTATGAAAAATCCCAAATTAATACACTTGTGACAAATTTACCTTAAACCTATACACTTGTAATTTAATTTACCTTATATTAGTTTATGTTAAATTTTACTGTTAAATTACTAAATTGAATGACATGTGATAGTTGACTAGTGTATCAATTTACAATTTTACTCTCCATTTGCCATAGTTATATATTTTTGTGATTTTTGTTGTATTAATCTAGTTTAACGGATGTTATATTTGTCACAAATATATCTCGTTTAGAGTTTTTGACAAATTGAATAAATTAATTTACGATAAAGTTATCACAAGTATATTAATTTGTGATTTTTTATGATCAATTGGGATAAATTTATCATAAATATATTAATTTAAAATTTTTTATAATTAAAAAATTAATTACATATATTAATTTAAAGTTTTTCAAAAGTATTACCTCAATATAGGAATGGATGATTTCCTGCATTTTGCTTTATATAAATTGTAAACCCCGTACAAGAGAACAATAAGGACGGCTCCACCCACGTGACATGTACTTTATACACTCTGCCATCAACTTAATTTTAATGTGGACCACATACCAAGGCAGAAGCACATGTGGACGCTTGGAATTCGCAGAGTACTTAAGAAAATACGTGGAAAGACACTTTATCATTTATTATTATTATAATATTTTCATCGACACTGCACGTGAACGCTTGGGTGAATCGACACGGTGACAATTAGAATTTGAAATGTGTATACCACCGTTGCAATACCTAGTTGATTAGACAATGTTAGCATTCAGCAATAGAAGTTCTAATTGGTGCCCGATGGATGTTACCCTGACTTCGGTCGAACTAAAGTCCAGATAGTTTCAAATGTATTCGTGCAACGCATTGTAACTAGGAGGACTTGGAAAAAGTATAAAAGAAATCATAAATCAATTGCATTTGTATTCTTTTAATTTTAAACATTTTAATTAGACCAATTTTAATTCTAGACATTTTCACATTAATACTAATTGACTCAATTTGGTCAATTTATATTAGAAATTCTTTGACATGAATATAAATCGTCATCATGTACACGACCGAGGAGATGTTGACATTTTATATAATTTTTTATTATTTTTTCACATTTTTAAATTAATTTTTTCATCTTTCATTTTCTTTTTTTCCCGTTCTCTTTTCCTTTGTTTCTATTTTGCCTTTCTTATTTTTCTTTCTTTCTTCCTTATCTTCCTCCCCCACCTTCGATCGGTGGAGGTTGTTGGCTATGGGAGATCGGTTGTCGCCAGCCTTTGGTGAGGGCCATTGAGGGCTAGGCAAGGTTGCCCCTTGCTAGATTCATCAAGGGGACCCTCACCTAGCCCTTGCCCAAGGCTGGTGAGCGCTAGGAAGCCCTCATGCAACCTCGCTTGGACGAGGCTGCCCTTATTGCCAAGTCCCCTCTCTAGTTGGTGAGGGGCCTCATCTAGGCGAGGTTGGTGAGGGCTTCCCAGTGCTTGCCAGCCCTCGCCACCACTTACCAAAGGCCGATGATGACCAGTCTTGCTTATGGCCAATAAGGGCATCCCAGTACTCACCCTCACTTTGGTAGCCAAAGACCTCTGCCGATCGGAGGCGGGAAGGAACATAAGGAAGAAAGGAAAAAGGAAAAAAAAAAAAAAGAGAGAAAGAAATGGGAAAAAGAAAATAAGGGAAAGAGAAGGAAAGAAAAATTAATGAAACATTCGACAAAATAATTAAAAATATATAAAAATGTCCGCATTAGTGCCACTCATGCCATGTAGTTAGACCGGGATCCAAATCAGCAATTTCCAGCATTAATTGGCCGGATGGACTTAATTAGTACCAATGTCAAAAGGTTTAGAATTCAATTGATACAATTAAAATGTTTTGGATTGAATTGATACCAATGTGATAAGTTTAGGATTAGTACTTTTCCCATGGGGACTTCTCGTGCTACTAAATGTCTTATATCAAAACACTTGAATAAGATAAAGCCGCGATTAATATGGATGTCTCCACATATGTTTGATATTGTTTATGTGTAAATTCTCTGAGGCCAACAGTTGCCCTTTAAGAGCACGCACACTACTATAAAAGTGAGTCCTTGTAGACTTTTTAGGAAAATTCTCCGTGATTATGTCGATTGTGTTTTTAGTGATAAGAAAGAGATGGATTACCAACTCTTTCCGGAAAATGCAGTGCAGTAATATTCTCCACTCGAAAAAAAAATCAAATGCATTGGAAGATCTTTTACTAGGCGAGTTTCTTGCTTATATTGAGAGCACCTCACAATTTGATTTTTTTTTAATCTCACGTAAGACTCACCATGTCAAAACTTGTGATTGACCCGGATACATAACATGTCTTTTGCTATTGAGCATCCTCGTTGTATTTAGATGATAGACAAGCTGAGTCACTTAATTAAATTCATTTAATTAGGAAAACATCTATACATATGATAAAACTCTCTTGAGGTTTGTTGTGACCTTCCCAAGTGTAGTCTTTCCGAAGGGGAGTAGGTTTAGTGGATTGTTGAGCGGGAGGTAGCATTACCTCTAGTCGAGGTTTACTTGATCTCACTCTGCATAGATTTTCCCAAACTCTTATCCATGCAACGTTGGAAAATTCAAATTCAATTGATCGAGAGATGGGATTGTATCGTGTAAGAGAGTAGCCATAAACATGTTGGGATTGGCTAAGAGCTAAGAGCTAAGTAGAACGTGAAAGAAGGTTCTATTTTTTGCGAATCAAAGACTTTAAGGACTGGATCATACTAATCATCTAATTATTGCCATTTCCATACCTAAACTTGATTTGTTTGCCTATAAGTTGGTTCATGTGTCAAATTATGGAATCCTACGATTCTTTCCACTAGGTGTTCTTGCACAATTATTCAATTTTATTTGTTCCTAAAGTGGGTCATACTCGCTGAAAGAAGCTAAAGAAATCAAAGCGTAAAAACCATATAAGGAATTCAAAACAACACATTGAAAGGATAATGAAAGACAAGTAAGAGTAAAGTAAGGAAAAGTAAACCCAATATGAGTTGCGCAAAGATTATTACATGATCTTGTTATTAAGCCCTGAGACAGGAACCTTTGTAATGTAAAATTAAAGCCTCACGTCACTCAAACATGATGAAATAACAAGAGTATAAAATGTGGTAAAGTAACCCAATATGAATTAGGTAGAGAATATATACTATCTTGTTATTAAGCCTCGGGACATGAATCTTTGTGAGATAAAAATTAAAGGCAAAGTCTAATTTCGGCTAAAGAGAATTCCCTACTAAAAAAATTGTCTAACGATATTAAAGACAAAGACATCCATAAAAAAAAAAAAAAAAAAAAAAAAAAAAACCTAAAAGTAATCCTATTATAAACGCAAATTAGATTTATTTATCTTTTTATTTTTATTTTTCATCCTATTATCTATTTATCTAAAAGAAAATACAATCTAAAAGCATATTGATTCTGATAGTCACTTTAACAAGTCCCTAATTCTTAAGCATATATTGTTTATGAATTCTATTTTGCACTTTAGAATGTCTCTCACTGTTAAGCATATATTGTTTGTTTGTATACAATTCTATTTTGCACTTTAGCAAATCAGTTTTGAAGATCACTTTAACATAACTCTATACGTAGTTCTTAGAAGCTTAACAATGCCTAAGGAAATTGTCCGATCAGGTCCGATCTTATTGATCGGATGCTAATCTAGTCCTAAACTTTCATAATTTGTCAATTTAGTAATAAATTTTTGCCCAAAATTCCAATCGAGTCTTTTCAGCCAACTTTCTTAGGAAACCACTGATGTACAATGTGCCATAAATGATGGCCAACAATAACTAGACTACCATGTGAGTGATTTCTAATGAAAATTGACCGGGAGGACTACCTTGGAACTTGGCATAAAGCTTTTGAACTAAATTGGAAAAAAATTAAAAGTTTATGATTAAATTGACATTTGCCCAATAAGTTTGAGATTGATTAGGTAATTATCTCCTATAGATACTTGTCATTAAAAAGGTAATATAATATCTCTCTCTCTCTCTCTCTCTCTCTCTCTCTCTCTATATATATATATATATATATATATATATATATATATATATATATATAGATAGAGAGGAGAGAGAGAGAGAGAGAGAGAGAGAGAGAGAGAGAGAGAGAGAGAGAGAGAGAGAGAGAGAGAGGTTTTGGACTGTAGATATTTCAAAAGATATAAATAAATATGTAATAACTTATGAATTTTATAATTAAATAATTGCGTGGTTCCTCATTATGACAATATTTTGTTGTATTTTACAGGTAAATCATTAACATTCGATAGAGAGAATACATAACGTGATAGACCATATTTAACAAAAGGATGATATAAACATTAATCAAATCTCTGACAAATAAGAGGCTTGATGTCCAAATATCTTTTATGACATAATTATCCATATTTGACAGTAAATGATGGTAGCAAATTAAAAGAAGTATCTGTCATCATAAAAACAAAATTATGGTACATGCTTTGCAAATAAATAAATTTTAAAAATTAAAAGAAACAACTGATAGCAAATCAATAGGGTAAACAATTATACATTACTAGAAAAAGTCCATAAAACGAAAATAATAAATTTGTATAGGTCAAAAACACGATGATGCATGTATCATAAATAACTGTAACTAAATGCATAATTGTTGATGACACCTTACTTATGGTGTAGAAGTCAAGTAGCATCACAGCATGCAAGGCATGAAATGTTTACAACCTTCGACGACGAGTTTAGCCTACATAGATACGTAAATGAACTTAGTTGTTGTCGGATACTAAGCATTTTAGTCATTATAACAGTGAAAGTCGAGTATCATACAATACATGATGAATCCATAACCTTGTGCTTTCATTTGAGAATTTAGCCAATGGATATATTCAAGTAAACTAAAATTTACAATTGGCAACCGCACAAACAAGTAGACCAGAATATATCATTTAATGTGTAATACGTTGTACTGTAATTTTAGATTAAAGACTGTATTTAGATCACATGCTAGTTACTTAATTATTGAATCTGATTTGTTTGGCAAAATGTATATGTTTACATCAAAAAATGACCAAGTCTTTGTAAAGGAAATAATGTCGATATAATTGGGTATGGAGTTTGTAACAGTTGATATGGTTTTGGTAAGTTAACGATAATAGAAGCGCTTATCGATGGCTATAAACAATAATTATAGATGACTGAGAGATACAGCCGCGGACGTACGATACGATGTTGACGATTATCAACTACTAAATTTTGCTAAATGTTGGACAATGGGAAAAGAAGAAAGGAAACAGTGAAGATGTCGATTGAAGACAAGGGCACCAAGAAATGGTTAACCCAGTAACGATTGTAATTGCTTGTGGACAGGATCCATACGCAGATAGGAGGCCTAAAATCTCGAGAATGCAGCTACGACTGCATTTGGAATAGTTGAGTCTTAATGAGCGGTTAGGGCTATGTAATCATTGCAAAGGATTATCATGATTATATATTTTTCCCTCTATGACCTTTATCAATTTTAATGGCAACTCTTGTTTAAGATCGCCACTACACCCCTTCCATTAAATTCAAAGATATATTCTTTGGTGAAATGTAGTTTACTGCTCAGGTTAGAACCCATTTTGAGTTAAACAATAATACAATTTATGGATGATAATTTCCAACATGATTGATGATATCGGACGTAGACTAATCCTAGGACATATGGATCAATTATAAAATTGATTTTTAAAGGGATATGAGAAGCTAAGCTGCAACATTCATAGCTCGTTATATCAACAATAAATAAAGAGTTCACATATCATATTTTATGGATCTGAGCAAGTCCTTAAAAGGTTCAAGAGAAAAGAAATAGACGGAGGATTCGCCTTGAGGTGAGAAACCCTATCCCCTATTTTCACTTATCTAGGAAGAAAAATAAAGGATGGGAATTGAGGAGGAGGGGTGGGAGGGAGTGGCGTTTGGGTACCGGGACAATTAAATAAGACGTTGGCTTGGCTGAGCGCTGGGGTCTTCCGAGACTACCGCCGGCAACCACTCTAGGGAGCTCGCTCCTTGCTTAGTCAACCTGTTCTTCGCACAGTTGTTGTAACTAAGGCTGCGTCTATTTTTATTTCTTTTTTCTGTTTCTAAATACTTTTTCTGTTTTTTTGTTCTGAATAAAAAAAAGGAACAAAACGCGTTTGAGTGCGTTTTTGTTCCTTTTTTTTTTTTGTTCTTAGAAACACATTTGGAACAGAAACAATAAACAAAAAAAGTTGTTTATTGTTTCTGAACAAAATTAAGAAACACTTCTTTCTTTTTTTTTTTTTAATTTCTTCTTTTCTTCTTCTTTTTTTTTGGCCGGTTGCCGGCCTCGACCATGGCCGGCGACCGACCATCGAGGGTCGGCGACCTCGCCCAGCGTCGCCGGCCCCCGTGAGCTCGAGCTCGCCCAAATCCGGCGAGGCCAACCTCGCCCAACGGCCGGCGAGGCTCGGTGTTGCCGGGCCACCTTTGCTAGGTTGGCGGTTCTTTGGGCGAGGTCGGCCTCGCCGGATTTGGGCGAGCTCGAGCTCGCCCGGCCAAGGCGAGGCCGACCTCGTCTTTGGGCCGGGCGAGCTCGATCTCTCCTAGATCCGGCGAGGTTGAGCTCGCCCGGCCAAGGCGAGGCCGACCTCGTCTTTGGCCGGGCGGGCGAGCTCGATCTCGCCCGGATCCGGCCGAGGTTGAGCTCGCCCGGCGGCCGGTGAGGCTCGACCAGTCGGTGTCACTTGGTGGTGGCCCGGCGAGGCCGAGCCTCGTCGGCCACTTTGGCGAGCTCGGCCTTGCCGGATCGGGCGAGCTTGAGCTCGCCCGGCCAAGGCGAGGCCGCCGGCCCTCGTCGGCCGGTCGCCGGCTATGGCGAGGCCGGCGACCGGCCAAAAGAAGAAAAAAAAAAAAAGAAAATAAGGAAATATAAATAAGAAAATAAGAAAATAAGAAAGAAAATAGAAAATAGAAAATAAAAATATTTAAAAAATTAAAAGAAATAAAAAAATTATACAAATTTACCAAACGTGTTTCTGTTCATTTTTTATTCCGGAACAAATTTACCAAACGCGTTTTTGGTTCAAAAATTGTTCATTGGAACAAACCATTTTTCTATTTTCGTTTCCCAAACAATTTTTAAACAGAAATGTTACCATACGCGCCCTAACTTGCTGATTGGGTGCCCTTGCCATAGGGATCGATTATAAAATTGATTTTTAAAGAGATATGAGAAGCTGCAAAATTCATCAGTCGTTATATTAACAATAAATAAGAGTCCACATATCATTTTTTTTTTTTTAAGTAGGTTCTTTTACTAGGAAGGAAAACCCAACTCGCAAGACTCATGAATGGTCCACTAGTCACGTGGACAACAAACTATAGATCTTCGTAAAATCTAATCTTAGTTGGGGCCTTAATTAAACACAATCAATTCAATAATTAAGGCAATTGACCATCGCATCATAATTATGGAGTAAATTGAATTATACGAATACTTGACAAAGTAAAAACAAATGATTATCAATGCTAAAATAACAAACTGATCCGACTTGAATTTATGAATACTTTATACACTCCGTCACATTGATATAACAAAATGTAATTAAGAAAGAGCAACAAATAGAAAGATAGGTGGCACCCACGTGATAAGGACAGGCCACACCCACCCATGCACGTGATAAGTAGCATCTTTAATCTTTTTCATAATATAAATATATTTATCGATATTTCTATGCGGGCACTTTTGTGAATCAACCCGGCGTGACAATTAGAATCTGAAACCCATAGAGCACCTTCAATCAAAACACAATTATTAAAATGACTGGACTTAAATCATCGCATATGAGCGATAGGTACCTTATGTAGTTTGTCATTCTTCGATATTGCAAATGTAATTAGTGAAGACAACAAAAGGACGAGGACATATCAAAACCATGCGACCTGTAGTTCTATCTGGAGGTGGCGATATGTGTTAGAAATCCATTTTCAACTCAATTTTAGTCTCACGGGGAGTACATACGACACTCTAAATTTTTTAGCTAGTTGAAATGATATTGAAAAAATCATATTTTGATTCCATGTGAGTCTACGTGGGTTTGCACCAGACTCATTTTCAACCCATAAAATGAGAAAATAAATTGTTACTAATATCATGGGGAGATCTCCTTTCAGCGTCCCCAAATAATTTTTAATTAAAAGTTGAATATGGTAATATATATGGTGTTCTTGTTTCTTTACCTGACCAGTCATCATCACCAATGTGTAACTTTCCACATCCTCACCTCCACCTCTACTAGAAAAACATTGATCAATGAAATAACATTTAAAATATAGAAATCATATTATAATTAAGCAAATTGTTAGATTATAATGTCAAATGTAATCTTTTCATTATATGTTACTTCAATTAGAATTGTTAGATTAAAACTTCTAAATAAATTAAAAAATTTCCATTCTTTATTAAAATTTTAAATTAGTTTACTTTCTTAAGTATTGCTACTCTTTACGGGACAAAATTAATATGAGAAACAATTCTGAATCATCACTAACATTGTTTCATGGTCTCTCATTCTGATTGGAGTTTCCTCCTTATCTTTCAAATGCTTGGGTCCATTTGGAGTGTTTTATTTTTAATATTTATTTTTCAAATATTGGAGTTATCACAAATCAGTTTTAAAAATTTTCAAAAATTATAATTATTGACAAATAAAGTTATGTGGCTTTTGATAATTTATGACCCTCAATTTTCTTTCTATTTTAATAATTTGGAAGGATGGGGAGCATCGATAAACAGCAACATTTTGCTGGAAAATTTACAATAAACGGCTGAGTTTAATACTGGCTATCCAGCGATTTAAAAATTTAAGAATGACTCAAAAACCCAAGAAGGAAAGAGGAGGGGTGTGGCTGGAGCTCCACTTGGGAAGTTGAGTAGTGAGCAGACTGGCTCCGCGTTGTTGCTGGCCAAAAATGAAACTCCAAAAAGGCCGGTATGTGCCAGTCGCTCCATCAAGACAACAATAATAGATTGATACACCATTTGATCATAGAAATAAATGACTCATAAAACGTATATATATGGAAATGGATCATTTCTTTTTTTTGCATTTACTGTTCCCTAATCAGTCACCATCACTAATGTCCAACTCTCCACGTCCTTTCTTCCACTGGTCATGGACAACTATCTAAATACACGAACGATTGCTTTAATTAGGGTAAGTTGTGGGAGAGGTAAAGAAAGAGAAAATAATTGAGGGAAGTTGCAGGAGATGAGATGGTTTCCTACATTTTACTGTTCTTTTACTTGAGCAGTCACCATCACTAATGTCTACCTCTACGTCCTCTCGTCCACCGCTACTGGACAAAACATCTAGGCATTCGTAAATTGACCGGCTCCTCTCCCTTGTCTCGTAGTATTCATTGAGGTGTCAAAATTTTCGTCCTCTTCTTTTCAAATTTCCTACCGAGCTGCTCCAATTTCCACTATTGATGGATCCGCTAGAATCATATTATTGATCTTTTGAATGTACACGATGCGCACGGATGGTCACACCTTTTGAGGAGGAGTATCGGACAAACGCATCTTCTTCGGTGAAGACTGATAAGAACTTGATGGTACATAAACGGAGCTCAAAGGGACATGTGTTGGCATTGGCCCACAAAGTAGAAGTAGCTTGCAGATTCTGCGCATCATGAAGGAATCGATAGGGCAACATGTAAAATAAAAGAAACGGTATTTTTTTTTTGGGTAAAGTAAAAGAAACGATATTCATTCATTGCATTTTCCAAAAAAATAGATGATGGCTCAAACCAATTTTGGAGCGGGATTTGATAATTAACAAGGGATTTAGGCATCATAGTAATTGAATTTTTTGCAAAAATTGTAAGTAGGTCTTTAAACTCTTTTTTTTTTGCCAATTGTGTCCGTACATTGTATATATTTTTCCATTTTGTCAAACATGGAAATGGAGTTCATGATGTAGATAGTCTATTGCGAAATGCACCCACGTTGTATGTCTACCATGCCATCAGGATGATAGAAGGAAATAAGCTTTGTGATGTCCCATTAAGGACTAAAGAGATGAGTGATCTGGATGATATGCCAATGTAGAAATTATATATTAAATAGCAATTTTTGTTAATGTTCTTATTGACAAATTCAATTTGGGCCTATATCCTTATATCTAATTAATATTAACCATTTGTTGAAATTTCATATATTATCTTTTGTAAATTTGTTGATAGAAAGCTCCTCTAAGTGTCCCTTTGAGCAAAAAAATGTTTTTTCATAATATATGAACCTATTTTCTACCAATTTTAATTTTCTCAAGGAAAAGCAAAATGCAGAAAAATGTTTTCTTTAATGTAAGTGCAAACAAAGAGAACTAGAAGTTGATAAAAGTGATGATCGAACATCGTGTGGAATCTTTTCAGAATCAAACTTGTGTAAAAAAATTAAGTAATCGATTGAAAGTTCTAACTCACAAATGAATAATTTAAGATTGTAACCGATCCTCTCAGTTCGATTCCCAAATTCCAGGATTGAGAGCTGGACCAACTAGTCTTGGAAGCGGAATTGGACCGATTGACCCAATCAAAATTTACTATTTTGGACCCCAAAAAATGAAAAAAAGAAATAGGAGAAATTTAGAGGATTTAGAATTTTTCTTAAAAAAATAAAAAAATTATATATATAATTAATCGGTTTGAAACTGGACTGACCAACCATCGATTCCAAAAGCCAAAACCGGAAATTAGACTGCCCTCTTCGAGAACCACTCAAAACTAACCGGGCTGGTCCGGTCTGAGTGTTTCGCGGTGCAGACCCCTACCTGTCATAGATGATTTTCTAGCAAACGCCCAAATCACAGGGAAAAAGAGGAAATCGGTAGATGCGACGGAGCCCATTAACCTAACTTTAGTTAGGCCTTAACCATACACCAGTCAATTCCTTGAGCATGAAAATGTATGGTTTTCTATATTATTGTTCCTTTACTGACAAGTCACCATCACGAACGTCCGTATCTCCATCATTTTCTCCATTGCTAAATGGACAAACGTTGATGGGTTATCCATCCTTTCCTCCTTTCCCACGGCTGATGTACTAGTCTTGATCCATCGTTTCATCCTTTCCTCCATCATTAATGGAGAAACACAAATTAGGTACCAGCCCTAAACCCTCTCCTGCGGGGAATGAAAATCATATTTTAAAAAATTAATATAACAAAAAATCTCAAATAAATAAATTATTAATTTTTTTATTATCAAAAATATCAAATTAATACACTTGTCATATATTTATTTAAAGTTAACTTTTTGACCTCCAAAAATCACAAATTAATACATTTGTGAAAAATTTACTTTAATTAGTTTCTTTTAAATTTGATTAATATCATGAAAGACCACAAATCAATATACATATAATAAATGGAGGGTAAAACCTCAAACCAATACGTCCGTTAACTACCACGTGTTATCTAACTTAACGATTTGGTAATAAAATTTTAACGGAAGTAATGAAGAATAAATTTGTCACGTATATACCAATTTGAGATTTTATTTGAGGTAAATTTATCATATGTGTACCAGTTTAGGGTTTTTGTGATATTAACCATATTTAAAATATAAAAGTAATACTATAATTAGGCAAATTGTTAGATTAGAATGTCAATTGTAATTCACATGAGATGTAACTTCGTGTAGATTTGTTAGATCAAAACTTCTAAGTAAATTAATTATTTTAAACATATTTATTTTTTTGAATAATGCTGCTCTTTACATGACACAATTAATATGGGAAAAATTCGAGTCACCATTGGCATTGTTTCGTGGGCTCTCATTCCAATTGGAATTTCCCTCTTTCCTCTGAAATGCTTGGGGTCTATTTTGTGAGTCTTTTGCTTTTAACATTTATTTTTCAAATATTGCAGTTATCACGAATTGATTTTAAAAATTTTCGAAAACTTAAAATTATTGCCTAGTTACGGGGTTTTCATAATTTATAAACCTAATTTTTCTTTCACTTTTAATTTTTTTGAAGGATGGGAAGCGTTGAAAAATAACAACGTTTTGCTCGAAAAGTTTATAATAAATGACTGAGTTCTAATATTAATTATCCAGCGATTTAGAAATTTACGAATGACTCAAAAACCGAAGGAAGAATGAGGAGATGTGATATGCCTGGAGCTCCACCTAGGAAGTTAAGGGCGCTCCTGACAACATTTCTATTTCTCTATTTCTCTTTTTTCCATCCCGAGAATAGGTTTTGAACAGAAATCCGTTTGGTAACGTAATTTTATTTTTCTATTTCCTGAACGGTTTCTACTCCGAGAGATAGATTTAGAACAAAAATCGAAGTTAAAATTTTTAACTTTTTTATTTCTAAAACAGAAATGAGAAATCAAAATTTTCCTTATCGTTCACTCTCATCACCGCCCGTGGGATGCCCGACGCTCACCGCCGGTTGCCGGCCACCCTCCCTCCACCGACCTCGACCATTGGCCACCGGTCATTGGACGTTGGCCGCGATTGGCAACCGCCGGTCATTGGATGCCGACGGCCACTAGACGTCGGCCGCTCATCGCCAATCGTTGGATGTTGGATGCTCACCACCAACCATCGGATGTCCGTCGCCAACCGTCCGTCACTCGCCACCGACCGCCGGATGTGTACTGCTGTCACCCGCCGTTGGACTCCGACCACCCACCACCCGCCCGGCCTTCGGTTGCCGAACTCCGAGTGTCGAATGTCAATGTTGAACTCCGGACATTGGACGCCGATTGCTGGTTGCCGAACTTTGACGTTGGACTCGGACTTGGCCACCCGCCGTCGGTCATCGAACTCCGGTGGTGGACATCGAACTTCAACCGCCCGTCACCGGTCACTGGGATGCTGAATGCCATCACCGGACATCGAACTCCGACCACCGGATGCTTTGGTTGTTGCCACCCCTAGAAATAGAAATTTTATTCTGTCATCAAATGAATTTTTATTTTAGAAAATAGACATTTTGAATCATTATCAAACGCGCTTTTTTGCTAAAAAATTGTCAATATAAATTGAGAAATCAATTTCTTACTAGAAATTAATTTTTATTTTAGAAATTTTATTATGCACGCCTAAGTGGTGAGCAGACTGCCCCCATGTCGTCGCTACCCAATAACAAAAATACAAAAAAAGGCCTGTCGCTTCATCAAGACAAGAACATAATGGACTGATAAACAATCTATTGATAGATATAGATGCCCACAAAAATATATATATGAAAATGGGTGATATTTTTTGCAATTTATTGTTCCTTGATCAGTCCCCATCACGGGTTAATTCCAAAAAAGCACCAACTTTAGATCGATGGACAAATCTAGCTAAACTTTTTTTGTCTCGTAAAAAGCACAAACTTTAGGTCAATGGACAAATTTGGCCTAAACTCTTTTTTCTCGTAAAAAGCACAAACTTTAGGTCGAGTGACAATTTTGACCCAATTTTTTTTTTGGAAAAAAATCATCAACTTTCACTTAAATTCTAAATCTAGCCACCCTTAACTTATATTCATTGATTGTCCTTAATCCATGTTCACTTGTTGGCTAACACCATCCATTTTCTTTTTGTTTGAGCCATAGCTTGAAGAATAACAGTGAAACTATGCTATCTCCTATACTTCACTAGCAAGTAAAAAAAAAATCTATCGATTGAATTTCTATCGCTAGACTTTATTGTTTTAGCGTAATATGAAACTGTAGATCACCGCTTGTCAAGAGAAACCATGGATGAGATCCACCAACCTCACAGCTAGAACCTTTTCTCTTGAAATAAGGTTAACTTTAAATAGAAAGTTAATGGTAAGGGTTAGATTTTGGATATGAGTGAAAGTTTGTTATTTTTTATGAGACAAAACAAAAATTGGGCTAGAATTGTCACTTAACCTAAAGTTTGTGCTTTTACGAGACAAAAAAGTTCAGCCATATTTGTTTCTCGACCTAAAGTTTGTGTGCTTTTTCATGAGACAAAAAAATTTTGGCCAAATTTGTCCATTGACCTAAAGTTGATGTTTTTTTATGGAATTAGCCCCATCACTAATGTCCAAGTCTCCACATCCTTTTTTTTTTTTTTTTTTCACTGCTCATGGACAACCATCTAAATATACAAAAGATTGCTTTAATTAGGGCAAGTGGGAGAATGGGGGAGAGAGAGTAATTAAGGGTACTTGTAGTAGCTGAGATGGTTTTCTGCATCTTACTGTTCCTTCACTCGACTAGTCACCACCATCACCCATGTCTACCTCTACGTCCTTTTTGTCCGCCACTACTGGACAAACATCTAGGTATTTGTTGGATCCCCCTCACTTTGCCGCCACTGGTGAGAGTGTGGGTTATGGTTCCGATCTTTTGTAAGCTTCTCCTCTTTTAATTTAATTACCTTTACCAAAAAAAAAAAACATCTAGGTATTTGTCTTTACCAAAAAAAAAAATATATCTAGGTATTTGCAAATGCATGAACTGACCGGGTGCTCTCACTTGTCTGGCCTTTTTTCTTTTACTGCCGAGAGGAACGTTGCTTTCCCACTTTACCCCTCCTAAAGCAATGATGATTTAAGCAAAAGAGTCCCTAATTATTAAGCTAAAACCGACAATTCTCGATGCCCAAACGAGCAAGCTTTCCCTTCACTTCAATTAATCCCTTATTGCGTATGGATATGTGATGTCCTATTAAAAGTTTAAGAGATGAGTGATCTCGATGACTTTCCATTATAGAGATTATTTATTGAACAACAATTTTTGATAATGTTCTCCTTACACATTAGACTTTGGCTAATTTAGATTCTTATGTCTAACTAATATTAACCATTACTTAGAATTAAGTGTCGACTTTTTCATATATCATCTTTTGCAGATTTGTTGACGGAAAGCGCCTTTCGGCATCCCTTTCAGTGAAAAAAAATGAAAACTCAGTTTGCAAAATAAAATTGAAATTGCTTAATTTTTATGCCAACCATAATTATAAGATTAGAATGTGAAATAGGTATCATAAAATTGTCATATGATGATATGGTTGGAATTTTGTTAATGTCTCTGTTCTAGCTCTTTTAAAAGTTACTTTTTGACATGAGTTTAATGTAATTTTTCATGTTATTCTCAAATGGCAACATCAATAGATAATTTTCATTGATATTTCTTTTGAGAAAGAGAAAGCAAGTCCTGGCAACATCAATAGATAATTTTCATTGATATTTCTTTTGAGAAAGAGAAAGCAAGTCCCACACCAATAATGGATAGCGGACTCAATAATAGAGGCCTATGGGGGCATGGTGCAAGACAAGACACCTTACATAGTACACATGGTGAGGTGTTTTTATTCACTCGAAGTAGTCATTAAGCTGTCAAAACTTTCTTCTTTTTGTCCTTAAAATTTCCTGACAAGCTGTTCCATTTCCCACTCTTGAATGGTCTGTTTTGGATGGATCCGCTAGAATCATATTATTGATCTTTCGAATGTACTCGATGCACTCATATGGTCGCACCATTTGAGGAGATAGGAACTTGATGGTACATCAACGGAGCAGGGACATGTGTTGGCATTGGCCCACAAAAAGTAGTTTGCAGACTCTGCACATCATGCACAAATCAATAGGGCAACATGTGGAATAAAAGAATCGGTTTTCATTGATTGAATTTTCTAAAAATAGATGATGGCTCAGACCAATTTTGGAGAGGGATTTGATAATTAATTTTGCGAAAATTGTGTATAGGTCTTTAAACTCTTTTTTTTTTTTTTTTTATAATTATGTCCGTACATTATATATATATTTTATTCTTTCAAATCCTTCTTGTCAAACATGCAAATGGAGTTGATGATGATGTGGACTATACACACGAGATGTGGATAGTCTACTGCAAAGTGCCATCAGGATGACAGAAGAAAATAAATTTTGTAATGTCCCATTAAGAGTTAAAGAGATGAGTGATCTCGATGATATGCCGACGTAGAGATTATATATTAAATAGCAATTTTTTATAATGTTCTTCTTATTGACACATTTGATTTGGGCTTAGATCCTTATATCTAATTAATATTAACCATTGGGTAAAAATAAGTCATGACTTTCATGTATTATTTTTTGTAGATTTGTTGATAGAAAGCTCCTCTAGGTGTCCTTTAAGTGAAAACCAAAAAATTCACTTCAAAAATAAAAGTGAAGTTGTTTAATTTGTATGCCAACCATAATTATTATATTAGAATGTGAAATAAGTATCATAAAATTGCCATATGATGATATGGTTGGAATTTTGTTAATGTCTCTTTGTTCTTGCTCTTTTAAAAGTTACTTATTGATATGAGCTTACGTAATTTTTCCTATTATTCTCAAAAGAATTTTCTTTGATTTTTCTTACCAGAAAGAAAGACTGAGTCTCACACCAACAATGCACAGTGGACTCAATAATACAGACTAGTGGTCAACAACAATGATGATTATGTGGACTATGTACATGGGATGTAGACCGTCTACAGTCAAATGCGTGCGTGTGATTTGTCTACTGCGCCGTTGGGACGATAGGAGAAGGAGGAATGAAACCGAGCAAGACTGAAGAGAGATGAAGAAGGTGAAGAGGTTTGAGGGCAAAAAAGAACGAAGGGCGGCATCAAAACACTGCGACTCTTTGCTGGAAAAATTCGATAATTTCTGAGTAGTTGCATGCTGCATGAGGCGTGCTTGGACCTAACAATCAAAATTTCATGATATCTCTGCATATTTTGCCGCCAAAGATCTTGTTATAATCACCTGGGTTTATCATTAATCTATTGATTTATTTCCACAATGTAGCCAAATCTTTCATCTATTTAGTTTTTTCAAAAAGCATCTTGGACTCGCGATAGACATGAGACATCCCCACTATTTAATGCCTAGTTAAATTATTGCTTCTTTTTGGCCTGAACAATGTGCAAAGCTATTTTCCAACGACAGAACTCTATCAGACAAAATAGCACATATAGACCCCACTTTTGTACGCATGGTTCAATCATGGGATTGGGGTGATAAGGCATTGATGCCTTGTTGGAACATGTTGTCATAAAAAGAGAAAGTATAGAATATGAGTACTGAGTGCTATCATCAAATCATTTGCCATGTAATGCTTATCGTTAATAGAGACTTATAGTTTTGAGTACTTCCCATTTATATGAGATGCAATTTAATTAAACACTAGCAAGAAAAAACATGGCATATGAAACTATAAGTGACCCTACCAAACTCTTGCAATTGGAGTTCAGACTTGTGAGAGAAAAAGGTAAATGCAATTTAGTCCTCATCTTTTTGAGAAGATGTGATGGATCTTCGGCTTCACCGTGCAAGATCTGTCTGAATGCATAAGAGTTGCAATTTGATTATTTCCTTAATAGATCTCTTGAAAAATGCAAAGAGAATTGTCTGCCTGCATGCATATTTGAACAAGCAAATGTAGACTCAACGGGGAGTAGGGACACCCTAATATCTAATGTCTAGTTCAATTATTGCATCTTTTGGACTTGACCCACACGCATAGCTTTTTTCCAATGATCAACAAAAGAATACATGTAGACCCCATTTTTACATGAATGGTTCAATTATGGGATTGGGATAATAATGCATTGCTACTTTTTTGGAAATTAATAACTTTAATAAGGATGTCATAGAAAATGAAAGTATGGACTAAGAGTTCTGAGTGTTATTGTCAAATAATTTTCCTACTTAAGGAAAAAAATTATCAAGATCCCATTATGACCAACTTGGCTTATCATTTATCTATTGATTTATTTCCACATTGTGGCCAAATTCTCTCCCGTCTGATTCTTTGTTATATGCTAAGCCTTTTTCAAATAATCAAGGCTTTTGTCTTTATTGCTTTTTCCGAAAGCACCTTTATTAAAGGTGGACTCAAGATGAAGGAAGGACTTCCCACTATCTAATGTCTAGTCAAATTATTGTATCTTATGAGATCGGTTTATCATTTACCCTTTTAAGAGTGGACGAACTCAGGCAAGCCCGAGCATCGTCATAGCTTCTTTTTTTTTTACCAACAATAGAGCTCTATCAGACAAGAAGAGTACATAAGAACCCAACTTTTGCGTGCACGTTTGAATGGGATTGTGGTAATAATGTATGACTACTTTCTTAGAGATAATAACTTTTAATAAGGATTTCATAAAAAAAACAAAAGTATAGACTAAGAGTTTTGAATACTAACATCATATCATTCACTGGAACTTATATTTCCAAGTACCTCCCATTTGTAAAACATGTGATCTAAATAAACACCAGTTAAAAGATCGCAAAGTGAGCAAAACATGGCTTGTAACTACAAATGACACCACCATGCTCTTGTGATTGCAATTCCAACTAGGCAGACAACTAGTAAATGTAATTTAGTCCTCATCTTTTTGATAAGACGTGATGGATCCTCAGCTTTATTGTGCACGATCCATTAGAATGCGTAAGAGTTGCAATTTGATTAATCCAAGGGGAATTATCTGCTCGCATACATATTTGAACAAGGAATGTATGAATATGAAAGACCACAATATAAGCAAATAAAATGAGAGAACACATAAGATGTATATTCGCGGCACTTCGCAGTATTTGCTAATTTGAAGAATTATAATCAGCAACCTTTGATTGTATAATATGCTGTAAAATCTGAAAGAAATAAATCTTAACCTATCAAAAATTGTGCTTTTAAATTACACATAGGGTACATAATATAATCTCAAGTCATAGCCAGACGTATCAAGGATAAAGTAAACAAAGTGAAAACTCAAAAACAAACTAAAATTATGAGGCAAGCTTTTCGATTCGAAGACATGCCACTAATGAGTTAAGCTTAGGACCTTTCCACGAATCTCATCATATCATATAGCTGCATCACCACTTTGGAATAAACCGACGCTCTGATTCAAATCCACTCTGATTCAAATCCATTGGCTAATTGAATCCAGCTAAGCGTAATACGTTTGGAAATGATTGACAAAATGATGTGATAGTCTGACCAACTAATTCACGTTACTTTTATAGATCAATTTTATGAATTAATTCTTATAGTTGTGGTACTACTCTTTCTTGATAATATTCAAATCATATGTGTAAAAATATTAAAAGCTTTTATCTTGTTTGTTGCCTGACTAGACACAAGCTTACTCTAAACTCTAGATCGAGAAGATGTTACGACTTCAAAAATAAGAGTACTCGAAAAATATGAGCTACTTCGGCTCAAACAATTGTAAATATAAGAAGAATAGAAAAGATTGGCTTGACCTTGACCATAACCATGGCTTTAGGAAAATCCATCAGTCATCAGGGAAGAATGTTCCTTGCTGCCATTGAGCCAAATTTTGAAAAAACAAAATGGTTTTGAAATTGCATAAACCTAGTCCTCATGAGCCCAAATGATCTCATTCTTTGTACGACGTGATTCTCACTTAAGACTAAAATGATATGCCTTGAACCCAAATATGTCCCAAATACCGCTCTATCTAGTTAATTAATAGCGTAGGTTTTTAACGTGTAAATATAATTTCATGATGAAGGCAGTGGATAACATCAGACAATCAAAATTGACAAGTGCAAATTTACTCGGCAAATACCGTCATGATTTACATGACACACAAGAATCTTCTATTCTCATCAAAGTTCGGGGTTCTAGTGTTATAGTATTGCTAGAAAATTACAGTCATTATTGAACATATTGCACAGAATTAACTCTTTGAGGAAAAGTATAATCAAGTGTTCTCGGTCAAGTTTTGCCTAATTTATCTAACATATTAGTCCAATCATGTTCGATTGTCCTTAGTGTAAAGACGATGGTGTAATGTGGACTAAAATAACATGAAACAATGCTGTTTGTTCTTAGATAAACAGCTTCGTGCTTGATCGAGCGGCTAAAGCCCCAAATCACTGAATCTTTAGCTCTAAAGTTCGACTTAAACAAAAGGATCAATGGTATATATAGCAGCGAATAGAAGTAAGCCCCAACACCCCCACCACTATGTTAGTAACACGACCCGTCTAAAACAAGACTATTACACAAATACGCCTAAACAAACTCACCACGAAAGGGGCATGGAACAAAACAGAAGTGATTTCAATGGTAAAAATGAAAATTGCCAACGGATGCCCATTTTTTTCCCAACAGTGACCAACTTGGCTTATCATTAATCTATTGCTTTATTTCCACATTATAGCAAACATCTCGTGTGTTGTGTCACTTGTGCTAAGCCATTTCCGAATGATCAACGCTTGGTCTTTCCAGCTTTTTTATAAAGTAACTTTATTAAAGGTGGACTTGAGAAGGAGATGGGACACCCCACCATGAAATGTCTATTCAAATTATTGCACCTTTAATTAGGGGATGCTAGTGATAATGCATGGCTGTTTTCTTGGAAATAATAACTTGAATAAGGATGTCATGGAAAAGGAAGTATTGACTAACATTTGTGAATGTTAAAGGCGCTTTACCTTTTCTTTCTTTAAGTAATTAAAATAATCAACACTTCCGTCTATTAAGCTTTTTTTTTTTAAAAGCATGTTTATTAAAGGCGGACTCGAGAGAGTGGTGGGATGAAGATAATTAACGCTTTCAACTTTTTAGCTTTTTTGTAAAGCATCTTTATTAAAGGTGGATCAAGAGAGAGATGGGATCATGATAATCAATGCTATCATCTTTTAGTGTTTTCATAAAGCATCTTTAGTAAATGTGGACTTGAGAGGGAGATGGGACACCCCACTATCAAATGTCAATTCAAATAATTGCATCTTTAATGATGGGATTTTTAGTGATTAGTGGATGGTGCTTCTTTGAAAATAATAATTTTAATAATGATATCATGGAAAGTGAAGATATAGACAAAGGTGTTAAGACACTTTACCTTTTCCTTTTTTCTGCTTTTTGCTTTGAGTGGCGTAAGGAACAAGCATCAAATCCAAATCTGGGCATTCACATTTTTGCTTTTTGACGTACCCAAGCTTTTTGATCTACCGCTGTGCCAATAATTGCCATATAGAGACTTCGTTCATGGCGTACATTAGACACGTTTGATGTTCTTCTTTCAATGCCATAATCAATTGGAAACTTCTATGTTTATTCACTTTAAATTTCAGAGCAATATAAATTTCTAAATTAGCAATAAGTAAAACGCTCCATTAAATGTAAAACGGCCATGTTATATATGCATATTGAATAGCAAATTTCGATAATGTGCTACCTATTGACATATTATACTTGGGCTAACTTAGAGAATTAGAACTAATTAATGTTACCATTAGTTAAAATTAAGTCTTGCATTTTCATGTATTATCTTTCGAATTTTCACATGTGTTGACAAAAGTCCTTCAAATCATCCCTTTTAAGTGAAAAAGAAAAATCAGTTCATGAGGAAAATTTGTAATTGTTTAATTTTTCTGCAAATCAAAGTTGTAAGATTAGAATGTCAAATGACTTGTAAAACTGTATATAATATGACTATTTAAAAAGATTATGACTAATTTTAAAAAAAAAGTTATGACAAAACAAAAATTTCCAATCTGAATAGTCTCACGTCCACATTCTTGAAATGCATTCTTGCACATTTAAGACTAAAGGACTTTTTTAGATTGAGAACTTCCTTTAAATCGTTAATTTAAAGTCTAACCAGTGTCCTTGCATTCTTGTTAGATTGAACACTTGTCTCTTATTGATGAGCTTTTCGCGCATAGAGTCCAAGAACTTCCTTCAAATCATGACGATCACTGAATAGAGCCGAAACTAAACAGAGCCTGATTCGTGACCTGGGCTGGCCTAGCCCGTGATCGAGATATGCCCTTGTTCGTTGCCGACATGCGCCCTGTTTTGCTCTTGGGCCTAACTTGATCCATATCTGAAAATTTCTTACTCGCCATTCCTCTAGTTACGACACTTTCCTCTTCTCTGTATCTTGATTAATTTTTTCGTTTCCCTATCCGCCTAGTCCATATTGCTATGTTTTGATATACTAATATGACCTTGCAGGAAGTAAAATTGAATGATGGGGTGCCATAATTTTGGAACTACATGTCAATCTAGGCGAATCTCACTTAATAAATTGCCAACGCCATGCCGATGTTTGATTGAATCAATGCATGTATTAAGTAGCATTTGGAATGTTCACAATTTCATCAAAATGCAAACTTAGTTTAAATTAGTGATTGCATTTTTGTACAATTATGCATCATCATAATATCTCCGAAGCACTCTCATTGAATAATATTAGACAAAAAGATGAGTTCCCTTTATATTTGAAAACTATGAGGTGAACATGACCAATGTCGTATTGCTCTATGAATCCCTGACACCCTTTTTCACAATAAAAGATGTTATTGGTTTCCTTTTCTAGTTCTATGGTCCAGGTTGAAGAAGCCGGAACCTTGAGAAGCACCGAGTTCAAGAGATCCTTTCCACAACTTCTCAAGGAACTTCTTGGAATTAATTATCCATTATAAAAAAAAGATTAAGACTGCAAGTCCATGACAACAATTCATCATGGTCAAACCGAAGTGAATAAAGAAAATAAAGAAAACTAAGAAGTTTTATATTCTGCAACATGGATGAAGATCAGTTTCCATAAGCAGTGCAATGGCGATATAGCGCAGCTCATGATCAATTTATCTTGATCACACGATCAAGATGCCTTGTCATCCAACAGTTGACATCAATTTTCTTTAATTTGATGGTTGAGATCGTGCACATAACTTGAAAGGACTAGTGAGATCACATGTTGGATGCTCCGAATTGATAGACTAACCAATGACTACTTTGGTCAAATGTGCTGGCTCTCGCTCAACAACAAATGCTGCGATGAAGTGGCACATGGAAGTTGCTTCAGGCAAAAACTTTAGGCTGGTTTTCATACGGGCGAGCTCGTAATTAATTTACCTATCAAATAAAATCAGTACACCACTAGTCTTGTATTCCATCTATTAATATTTCCATTTATTAGTTTAACTATAAAAATAAAACAAACAAACATGCTACCAGATATAGTTAAATCACTAACGTAAAATTCATAAAAAAAAAAAAAAAAAAAATGTGCAATCAAGCAAAGAGTGAGTACTAACTAATTCAAAATTTCAAGTGGTACAGCCAATACCTAAATTTTGTTAAAAAGAAATTATCAATTACTTCCCGTTATCTCCATTTTCAGTGAACAAAATACAACGTGGCATTTCCAAAAAAAAAAAGAATTATGTCATTTGAGATTGATAAGGCACCAAGTAAATGCTAATCTGGTGCCCAAAATAGCTAAAAGAAAAAAATTCTGGCGGTGCCATCGCCACCCTTACTTCGGCATCGAGCACAGACAAGCCTCACCGGGCTATCACGAGGGTTACTTGCTCTCGCCTTCATGTGCTAGTGGTGCACCAATAAACACGAGGACCAGCCAACCCCTACTTGTCTGACTCTCCATCACTAGTGTGGTACCACTACATGAGGGCAAGTGGCGGTTGTCGTCAACCCTCGCCAGCGGCTAGATCTCGGCTAGGGTTTGGTTACACTTTGCCTGTGTGTGCTTTGAGAATGTGATGTTGAGGATGGTCAGCGAAACAAGTCAGTAATAAAAATCGATGTTTCATTAGCAAAAACATCAAAATTCTGATATTCAAAGGCGACGCCGAGATAAAGTTAGAATCTACTATTCTTTTCAACTACAAAGAAACTCCAAAGATCCTAATTTTGAAAGTAGCAAAAGGAGGATAGAAGAAACTATTAATTTTGCTCTCAAGAAAATTATGCATAAATAACTTGCCCACCTTTTTCACATCCAGAGGGCACAAATTTGAATATTCTGACGAACGTAGAAAAGCTATCAAGAGAAAGGAATTGACATTCTTTGTGCTTTCCTGTTTCTTCTTGATTCATAGCATGTACATATATTATAATTCGATGA